>NW_015151197.1:382821-424252 GCF_000732505.1 Cyprinodon variegatus
TTTATATACATGTTTAAGCCAGAATGATTTAAAATTTAAATATGACTTCCCTAAGACTTCAACTAAACCTGTTTTAACCAAGTTCTGAACCTTTTCTCTTTATTTAGCCCTATGTAGCCACTCATCAACTCTGGTAAGCATCCCTGTCTCTGAAAGAAGCAGCATCACCACATCAAGATGCTGCAATACGTAGTGGTAATATTTTAGTAAACATTGTGGTTTCCAGACATAAAAACTACATAGAACCACTCTCTTCCACATGCTCGCAGTGTCCCCTACAAGGCAAACATGGCTCTGTTGTTTCTACTCTGGATCTCAGCGGCAGCTCCAGATATACAACGGACATTTTTTCTGCATCTTAAGATGATGTGGCATGATAAAGAGTGTGAAAATTAAAGAAAATAAAATAAGTTACAAGCTAAGCAGGAGAGATTGGCTCGTGTGGAGATTGCTATTATTCCATCGTTCTCATTGAGATCTTTGATTAATATACAATTGAGCAACAATTTCAAACTCTGCATGAATAAAAGATTTATGGAGCAGCAGTAAGAAGGAAATGTGAAAAGCTTGCGCCCTGGATTCCATGCACAGTGCAGGAATCAGAGGGAAAGTAAGAAGAAATAGACTTGATGCTTTGCAAATTGATTCAACTCTTTTGGTCGTACTTTGAGTCCATATGACTTGCCTTTTATTAAACCCACATTCTTATCCAACTGGCCTGTGTTTGCAAAATCCCAGCTGTACTGATCAAAAACAGCAACACATGGTAACAAATGTCAGTGCTGTACATTTCAGAAAGATAATCCCCTGCAGAGCTTTACAAGGAGATGGCTCTTAATATTAATGGCCAGAAGACACCCCACGGACAAAACGCAGAGTGGAAAAGTGTGTGCCTTTGTGGGACTAAGTGTGTATGTGTGTGGCCTGGCTAGGAGAGACATGGCCATATGTGGAGGCCAGGCTCCGTCGCAGTGAGTGCCTGTGTGATACTGGAGAGGATATGGCCGTACCTCGGCTTAATTCATCTCTTAATCCCCTGTCCCAGCATGCCAGTACATATGGCACTGTGTGGCTGGGTGTTACGGGTGGCTCTGAAAAACGACTGCACCTTTATTCTTAACTGTCACACAGACAAAAACCACAATTGAAAGGGAGGAAGCTGAATTAATCCATCTAAGCAGGCAGTGAGAAGCGAAGTGACAAGCATAACCTACTTTTGCAGGATTGTGAAACATGACAAAGGATAAAGGATGCGTGTCTGGATGTGTGAATGCATGTAAGAGTGTCTATCTCCAAACAAGGAGCAGGCCTTTGGGGAGACATCAGCTCTGTCTAATCTCCGAGTGTCTGTAACAAACATTGAATCACGCAAAACATGTCACTGAGCCAGGGTACAGGCAGGCTCATCTGCAACGCACCGTGCTTTCATGCTTTGATTGAGAGAGAAAGTTCCCCTTTCACTGTAATGAGCTCAATATTACACTGTGAAGGATGCAGTTAGGCTTCAGACTAAGTAAAGACCCAACAGCTCTGACATGAACACAGCCGGAGGCACGGTGAAAGGCAACAAGTGGTTGGCAGGAGGGGAAATACAACTAATGCCAGTTGCAGTTTGTTTATGAGGATGTTACAAGAATTAATTAAGACCATAGTGAAGGGGAACAAGACTACAAAGAATGTCCCTTCAGGCTTCACTGCTTTCCCTTCTGTTTATTCTCTTTCAATTGTGAATAGAGACCAACCTGCCCCAGCTGTGACTTCTATACACTCTGTTGATATGATTTACGGTTGATCTAAAGAGAAGGTTCTTACATTTGGTGTATTTTTCACAATTGGCCCCTGGTACAAGTTAAAAGGATCATTGGGTACATGAATAATTTGTTATGCAAGTAGACATTCTTGTCGAGAATGCTACAAAAGACATAAGCAGTGGCACCAAGAGTACAGATATCAAGGTTCAAGTTTGCTTTTATTTTAAATGTGAACAGTAAATGTATTTCACAGACGATAAGAATTTAGCAATCCAAGCACAAAAATATCTTAAATGTAAGATGGATCAAGACAAAACAGGTAACAAAAATAAAAAGTGCTTCACGTTTATTAATCAATATGAACAAGACTGTTTACCTCTCTGTCTTACTGTTTAGCATAACAACTGCTGTTGATGCAAAGCTCTACATGTAACGTGCTATCTTTCCCTTTGGGATCTCAAAATGATGGACAGAGTGGGGGAGCTGGAACTCACAATTAAAGAGGTGTGAGCAATCATTGAGGATACAGTTAACTTTAGGCAGTAAATGTGTCTCATAAAGAGAAGAAGTAGTGATGTTTCCAATTATTCTTCCAGTCAAAGTTAAAAAAAACAATCCACTGGACTTTGTTTCCAAGGTTTGAAGACATTTCGCTTCCCATTCAGGAAGTTTCCTCAATTCAAAATGTCTGGATTTGCATTGACTTTGAGGCTTTACACAGCAAAAAAGTAAATCTCAATACGTTTTTTTCTTAAAATAAGTGCATTTTTTGTTGAATTAAGGAGGTAAGTGAGACACTTTTCCTGGAACATGACAATTTACATTTAAAATAAGATAAAAAAAAAATTATATTGTCTTATTTCAAGTGCATATTATCTAATTATCTTATTTTAAGAGTAAAAGTACTCATTCCATTGGCAAATCGTCTTATTTACCTACCCAGATTAAGGGTAAATACACTTAATTTAATAAAGTTTTTACTCATTTTAAGTTTTTGCAGTGTATATGGTGGACCAGAAACAAGGCCTTGTATTGACCTGACGAGTAGGTTGTTTGGTTCCATTGATAGCCTGTAATATCTGAAACCTGTCCACCACCTCTGAGATCATGGAAGCTGATTCCAGCTTCAGAAAACTTACAATTCAGTTATTGAGTTGATTCCTTCCAGGTATCATTACAACCCCCACCCAATCACAGGGGAACAGAGTACCTCCACACTTTAGCCAGGTGAACAATCCCCCCTTTAACGACCAACCCTCATCAGGTCAATTTGAATGTTTCCAAGCAATACAAGGCCTTGTTTTTAGTCCACTATATAAAGCCTCAAACTCAATGTGAATCCAGACATTTTGAATTGAGAAAGCTTCCTGGATGGGAAGCGAAACATCTTCAAACCTTGGAAACAAAGTCCAGTGGATTGTTTTTTTTAAAACTTTTTCAGAATGACTATGACCTGGATGACTGAGAATCTTCACCAGCATATTCTTCCAGGCTAATTGATGATTTGGTCAAATTAGTTGTTTTTTTTTCTTATAGTGACGGACAACCAAACAAAGAAACCAAAGAAAAGGATAACAATGACTCAATAGTGCCATCAGACAGAACGGTTGAGGAGATACAAGCGCATCTGATCTCCCCTCTAACCTACTGCTTCACAGTTCTTGTTAAAAAATTTTCAGTTTGCATCAATGATGGTGCCAAGATACTTGCAGCTGTCCATCTTTTTAATAGATTGGTCCTTAGTAAACTGTGGGAGCATGCTTTGCTGCCTGAGTTCTAATATCAGTAATGATGTCTTGTGTTTTGGATGTGTTGAGGACCAACACAGTGTTATGCATCCTGATATGGAAGAAAATGGGAGATTTGGTAAGTGAATATGTATATATCTATCTTTCGGTTGTGTTTTTAGGGTTGAACTTGTTCAGTTTAATGTTTAGGGCTGCAAGTAACGATTATTTTGCAAATTCATAAATCCCTTGATTATTTTTTCGGTTAATCAATTAATAATCAGATAGACAAAGGTTCCTTAACAAAGATGTTTTGCAAAATCAAACCAGGTAAAACTAAAAGTCTTCCACTTATAGAATTCTAGATATAGCACACTGACAGATGAAAGCATTTTTTTAACGTTTAATGAAAAATATCTATAAATTTTTTTTTACAATTTTGAAGTAATTTCGCCTCTAAGTGAGTCGCTCTGTCAGCGAAAGGCCTGTTTTATTCTCTATACTCCAGTTAACCATTTATTGATATCTAAATTAGTTGACGATTGTTTGAATAATAGATTAATCATGATTAATCCGATTCATTGTTTCAGCCCTACTGTTTTTATCATACAGTTTTTATCATTTCATTCACTTATGCTAATCTCAAGTCACTTTTTGAGATATGCATGTGTGAATTTATACATATCATTATTGGTTGTAGAGATGAGTTTATGATAGCCTCTTGAAATAAAAAAGATAGTAAAGATGATAACATTAAAGCAAACAGTACTCTGGTACTGGAAAGGTATCTGGATCTGCAGGTATCCGAATCGGAATGTAATAGGGAGTAAAGAAATGTGGATCTGTACATCCCTAAAAGATTGGACCAGTTGTGTTGCAGGCAGTTGCCAGAATGTTGGCCAGTGTCTCAAGGGTGTAACATAATCCGAGCTCATAAAAGGATTTCATATCCAATATTGCTAATGATTTATTTACTTTACTTCTTCAAATAAGATGGTCAAATATTGCTTGAGTACCAATGCATATGGAGAAAATATTGATCCATTACTGTTGGAAGCAAAAAACGTCTTTTGTATAAGGAAATTTAATCAATAGAGAAATATAATCTTACAAAAGTCTTGAGAGTGGTTTTGTTTTTTTCTCAGATATAATTGTTTTTTTTTTTTTCAATTTTTTCTCTTTTATTGGTGAAGATTCTCAGTCATCCAGGTCATAGTCATTCCAAAAAAAGAAAATTAAAAACAATCCACTCGACTTTGTTTCCAAGTTTGAAGACATTTCGCTTCCCATCCAGGAAGCTTTTTCAATTCAAAATATCAGGAATACTGTTGAGTTTGAGGTTTTATAAACATAAAACCACCAATGGAATGTTTTTCTTTTTTTCTTTTTTTTTTAGAATTTCAATTTTGTTGTTTTTCACATTTTTTGTCAGATTTTATTTTACTGATTTGTTCTATTTTGATACTTGTTAATTTGTTCAAAAGTCTATTTCACAGATTGAGTTTTAAAAATTGCATTCTTTTCAAATTGATTCTCACAGGCCTATTTGTCATGACTAAATGAACTTTTACAACAACTTTTTTATTGGTCTTGTGCATTTTAAAAACGATTTGTATTGGGCTTACAGTGAAGACAATGTTATCAGTAAAACACAATTTGAAAACAATGCAATTTTTTAAACTCAATCTAAAAAAGAGATATCTAAAAAATATATATCGAAAGTAAATGTAGAAAAAATAAAACAGAAAAGCTGCTCTTCAAATTTAATTTTTGGATAGTTTTATTGTTTTTATTTCCATTTACAAAATGTGCTCTTTGCTTGCAACAATTATGGGACAAAATTCACTCCATACCTGCACTTAGTTTACAAAGAAAGTTACATGCAAATAAAATGCTGATATTTATAAGTATTTACTTTAATGCAAAGTATTGTAGCATTTAATAATAAAAGATCCTATTGCATTTGTGTGCAATACCAATATGCATGAGGATGTTACAAGTTAGTTATTCACCCACTAGGCTGCATGAAAAAATCCTAAATACCTATCAAACTCTGTAAAGAGGTGGTGCTAGAGGATTCACTCTGCTTCTGAACCCATTAACTCTCTGCTTCCCAAGTTCATGAACTTAAGGGAATCCAAGTGCAGATGAAAGGCTTTAACCGCCTTATCGATCTCTCTTGTTTGGATTACAGGAGCAGGACTTCTGACAAGACACTTGTGAAAGAGATTTCAGGGAGTAAGTTGAACCTAAAATGTAAAGATGAGAAAAGCAGCAAGAATTCTTTTGTCCTGGTTAAAGTCAGGGTCATGTACTTTGGAAACAGGTAAAAAGTTCAGGGTGAACAGTTCAAAAGTAGTATTTGACTTATCCTAAGAAGTGACACCTTATTTTTTTTCCCCTTAAGTCAAAGACGCTGCTTAAAACCTCAG
This sequence comes from Cyprinodon variegatus, assembly GCF_000732505.1. Taxonomy (NCBI): domain Eukaryota; kingdom Metazoa; phylum Chordata; class Actinopteri; order Cyprinodontiformes; family Cyprinodontidae; genus Cyprinodon; species Cyprinodon variegatus. Next base: position 388,732 of record NW_015151197.1, read on the forward strand.
CTTTAAGCTAAATCCTGTCTATATCAGACCAAAGGCTGCAGTTTCACTTTGTCACAAGCGGAGGTCAAACAGATGACAGCAGAGGAAACAGGCTAAGGTGAAGAAAAGCAAACTCTCCTGTGGTTTTGCTAAACTATCCCTCATTTAAATGCTTTTCCAGTCCATTTATGTGTAATATATTACCAATAAAGCAAACCTAATCTAAAAGAAAAAAATAAAATTGGCGCGAAAAGGGTGATTTTGACTGAAACAGATAGAACTGGCAGTCCTCCATATTTCTTTCCCCCCCTAAATCACTCCTATGTTTTTAACTGGCTGCAGTGAGCAGACTACTTTTGTTCTGTTTAAAAAAAAAAAAAAAACAGGGAAAAAAAAGCTTTAAATATCCAGGAATCAGGATGGCATAAAATGTATTCCCTGAGGACAGATAGAGATAACAGGACAGAGACAGATCCATCCTGAACCCTGGTACAGAGAGTCCTGTAGAAAGTGACAGCTGTCAGTTTGAAGAAAAAAGTTCTGAGCAATGTCAATCATTCAAATGTCTGATTCTAAGTCCTACCGGGCAAATGTGACAAAATGAGTAACTAAAGGCAATACAGACAGATTTAAACCCAGATAGCATCAAAATGATTGATCAAAACTAAAACTGAACTCAGCAATAGCCTAGTAGTTTCTCAGCTAACATGCCGATAATGGCTGAGGCCAGAACAAAAGCTGTCTGCTTCCACTAGTTACTGTCAGACAAAGAAAAACAACAGTCATTTCCATAAGGTAGGGCCATCCCACAGGGTGTTTTGTAGTTGAACTTGTGACTTGGATAAATGCCCACTTTCTGTTTTTGTCAGGAGGCACCTTGTGTAATTTCTTTTGTTCTGTTTCTGCTCATGATGTCATTGTATCAAAGTCATTCTTTTCATCCTTAAATAAGGCTCTACACGCTGGGATCTATCAGATGAAGGTCAAAGTGTACAAATAACAGTTACAAATAATCACCTATCTGCACTGTTAGGATTCAAGTTTGTATGGGTTGTTTTTTGTGTTTTCTTTTTCCACCACTAGATGGTGCCCTGTCCTCGTTTAGGCCTCCTCGCACACCTGCGGCTCGTTGGTTAATCAACAGAGGAGTATTTGAGCAGCGGGCTGTCACTACCTCAATGCCAGAGTGTTTGCCAGTATTGGGTACTCTAGCCAAACTTAGTCTTGTCTCTCTGAGTCTAAGCTTGCTTTGTCTTTTGTTCTCTGGCAGGAAGCCTTCCTGATTCACTGGATAAGCCTGGACCTTCTACCCCCCTGGAAGGATAAACTGAGTCATATTTTTTTTTTTTTTTTTTTTTTTTCTGGACTAAATAAAGACTTTGATGGAGCGAACAGATTTAGCCTAAAACCAAATGTCTAAATGATGTCTGGTGGTTGGAGTTTATCAGAATGCTTGAATCATACAGCATAATCAACTGGATTGTGGTCTGTTTGGTACAGGTGTATAACATGACTATGTCCCTTTTAGCTTTAAAATATTTAAATTTGAAATTAACAAATGACATAGGCCAAAATTACTTTGAAAAAAAAAAAGGTTTATTTCCATCTTCCCTCCTAGTTTAACAACAATTAACAGATTAAATGGTTGTTATTGTTATGACACGGTGAGCTCGTTTATCAGTTATGAGGAGACATTTCAGAACGACCAGAAAACACTGATGAGCTACAGAAGCTTAAAGAGGGTACCTGTGGAATAGATAATCCAGACAATCTTATCTTCATAAACAGAAAATTTGATTAATCATTAAAACTATTTAATCTCACAGCCCTACTTAAAACCTAACCCTGCTTTATTTCCCCACATCTCCCTGATCTATCCGACTTGTTCTTCATGATGCTAATATTCACATGAATTTTAAAGGGAGTTGGTTGCACTGGATTTCATTTTGGGGTATCCAGCTAAAGAGGACTCTATTAGATACACATCATTATTTAAAGATTTGTAAAACATTATAAAAGCAGGTATAGGTTTCCTTCTACTATTGAAATCTGACATGGGAAAAAACACAACAGAAAAAAAATAACAGGCTGAATAAAGTTTGAGTTAAGAAAAAGCTGCTATGAGCAAAGTATCAGGGAAGATAACTTCTACTCAGATGTGATCATCTGTGATGTTTTGTCATTTTTAGAGGAACATTCTGTATCTGGCTCTAACAGAGCTCTTTTTCCCACTTTCATCAGCGGCTAATAAATCACCCATGTCACCCTAAGTCAAAAGCAACAGCTCCCACCTTCTACATGTTCCAGCAAGCATGCTTTCTGGATATTTACAGCTGAAACGGGCTGATAAACAACCAACAGCATTACCGGCTGACATAAAAGTAGCACAGGTAGGATTTAATGGGGGAGGGCATAAAGCAGGGTCAGATCAGGTCCCTGCTTTGCAGCATATAAATATTAATAGTGTAAAAAATAGAAATGAAAAGTGACCTTGATGAATCCATTTCATTTCCAGCAAGAGAAGTGGTGTAGCTGCAGAGCAGCTTGGCTCCAGCTTGGACAGCCTCTCTTATCCACTGCCAGCGGATCCAGAGGCCAGAGGGGACTCGAGACAGTTTTGGAGGACTTTTCCCCCCTCAGCAACAGCTTTTTTGGAAAGTTGCAGATGTAAACAATTACTGAGCAAAACACTCATGATGGAAAGGAAAAAAGAGAGGCGGATTAGCTGATTTCAGCTCCCATGTTTTGGAAGAAACCGACACGGAGTAAAGCAGACGTGCTTTGTTTTGCGTAAGAACTTTCTTAAGAGGGGAATGATTGCTGTTGCTCCCCCTCTTTGACTCTATATGGCAGCAAAGTCTGAGTGTTTCTTTTGTTGCTTTTTCTATCATTGAGTTTCAAATATCATGGTTGGAAAAAGCTGACCTTACTGCAAAGCTCTATCACAAGGATCATTTGACAAAACACATTTCAGCTTCTGATCGAAACTAGAAAAGAGAGGCTGAAAAGAGAACAGAAATCGAGGTACAAAAGAAAATGAGAAACTTTCGTTTTCTAACAGTCAGTGTTACTCTATATGTATATCTATTGTACTTCTTTCAGACTTTGTCAGGTTCTTAACATATATAAGGAAAATAAGCAAGTAGTTTATAAATATACAAATCCAGAGCTACAGCTGCAAGGTTTAGATCAAAACACATTCTGTGTTTGAAAGGCCTAGTCAAAACCCAGATTCACTGAGAATCATTAAAATCTGTGCATCCAATCTGAGTGAAATGTTCAGACTTAATTCAAAGATGTAAAAACACCAGATGCGTTTACGGCACAAATTTATGAAAACAGAAATTTGTACCAGACAATGCAACATGCTCCACAGCAACGGCTTTCTGAGCAGAGAAGAACTTTTGCGTCATCATAAAGATAATATACGGTAAACTTATGCAATTACCAGTAACATCCTATGTTATGATGAGCTAAAAGTTGGTTTCTTAGCCATCTGATTTAAAAGTAAATTTCCTATTTGAATGTGCAAAAATGAAGAACTTTAGGTTTTTCATAATATTCTGTAGAAGAACCAAATAGAAGACGCACCTGGGTTTTACTTCTGGTGATGATGCGTTGTGAGAGGAACTTTGACACCAGATTTTTTCATGTTCCTATCTTGCCAAACAGGAGCATATAAACTCTAATCTCAGCCTAAATTAGGTGAAGGGTACTGTATGTACACTTGTCACTGTTTAAAATGGAACGTTGTTACATGTGTAAACTACATGTAGAAAGCACTGTGAGGCTTTACTGCCTTTACACGCTGTAATGCGTCTGTTGCATTTTACCCTTAACAAACACTAAAAAACCTCTGTCTTTAGATGTTTATGTTTGCAAAGGAGTTTCTGCTGTATTTGCAGTATTTACAAAGCTCTTGATTCCTTTTTACTTACATTTCGGCGCTGTGGACTGAATTTGGTGCCATTTTTTATTTTTATTTTTTACCAGAGAAGAATATTTTGTCAATGGAAATTTGAAAAAAACTAAAATAATAATAATCCAATCCAAAATCTTTTTTAACCCCAAAAATGTTTGGAGGGTAAATCTGCTGTTTTCCTTAGATTTCTTTGATGCCTTTTTTTTTTTTTTTTTTTTTGAAACAAATTTTATGTTTTAATAAAATTTTTATCTTACAGATCACATTCTCTTTACTTGTTTTGGATAATATAACATCTGTAAAAAAAAAAAGCAAAAATAAAAAAAAATACCATCGAAAATAAAAGGTGTTAAAAGTTAAAGTTTAATTCTTGGAGGGTGTATATTTTTTATGTATTTACATTTTTTTAAACTCTATGTACAGTATGTTTTAAAAACTCACTCCATTGGGATTTCTTTATTTTTGTTCAATATATAAATCCTATAAAACATGCAGAGGTTCTTGTTTGTAAAGTGATAAAAGGTAAAACAAGGTGAAGAGATGAGAAAACTTCATTCCGAACTTAGTCCCGCCCACAACGTTTGAGGTCGGGAAGTTCGGTCTGGCATTGCTCAATAGTAGCGCGAGTATGCTAGCACAGTATCTGGCGGGCCAATCAATTGTCAGGGCGGGCTTTATACGATGATGGACAGATGATCAACAGTAACGTAATCAACCATGTGACCAAAGCGCGCTTGGGTGACAACAACAATGGCTGCCGCTGGGGAGTTTAGGTGAGTAGATTCTGCTATTAGGTCTGTTCTAGAAGATATCGACAGCAAATTAATTTTAAAAAAGGAACAGAGAAACGCGATCAAGGCTCATCTTCTTATTCTAGGCGTGCAACTGCACGCTTTGATTTTTGTTGACAACATCTATGCGTCGCTTAACATACGTCACGCACTCCGTTGCTCTTATTGGTTGTAGGTCTATCCAATTGAGTGCAGAGGCATTTTTTTCCCTGGTTCGTTCAAAACACGCCCCATAATCACAGCTCTATGGAGCAGCATCAGACTCATTCTGACTAGAATTGAGTAGGACTACGTCAGGCTAAAAACTTCCTCTCATAAACCACCTTCACATAAAGACAACATATAGAGCTGGTTTCTTATATTTTCAGAGATGAACAGTTGAAGAGGATGGGTGGTTCTATACAGGGCCCCCATAGAAGTGGTTCTGTCCCAAATATAAAAAAAAAAATACGCTGCAAAAATTCAAATATACATAGGAAAAAACTCTTTCAAGCGAATAATATTAAATTATCTTATTTTCAAGAGCAAAAATACTTTTTTCTTTGGGAGTTAATTATAATTACCTGTTTAATTTAGGCGCAAATAAACTTAATTAAAGAAATGTTTCATTTGTTTTCGGATCATTCATTGGAGTGTAACACTAAATCAATTTCTTATGATAACAGAAGAGACCATACTGGAATCATTTAATATTTTCCTTTTACTGTTATTTTGAAGTTTCAGTTAGCTTTAAGCTTCAGTCGCAGCAAAAGGATCACCGTTTTAATATATCAGATCAGGGCTCTGTGGCTCAGTTAAGATACTAAATTATGCCCTCTTGCCGTGTTTATCTTATTTTATGTGGGACACTGGTCCCCCCTGGCTCCCTTCTAAATTTCTTATAGAACCGCCACTGTTAAAGAGGCTTGATGCCAGCTGCTTTAAAAGCTGTGAAACTAACAAACTGCCTTTTTTTGAGTTCTACACGCTTATTCAACATTCCTTAAATAGATTGAAGTTATAAAACTCTAAAAAAAGAGATTTCTTTCATCCCCTTAACTGGCTGCTGAGCGCAACATGCTCTGAGAATAGATTTTGGGTAACTACTGCACACACTGCCTGAATAATTCATTCCTAGTTTCCTCAGCAGCAGGCTGGCAAGTGTCTGCTAAGAATACAATCTCTAGTAAACACAAAGTCTTTCATATGTGCATATTTAAAGAAATGTGAAATCAGGGTGCTTTATGGAGTATAAATGTTTCCTGGCATTTTGGCAGCCTCAAGTCTGGTTTATGCAAGGAAAAAAAGTCAAATGGTGCACTGGCGGGCAGCAGACATTGGAAATGTGCTTCAGAAATGAAGCTTTCCGAGGGCAATCTGTTTGAACCGACATAAAACAAAACCTGAAAAACACCCAGGTGGAGCCACAGAAACTGGGAGTATCGACAGGAAGAGCAGCTGCGTCAGAACAAAAGATGGAGAAGACTGCAGCTTTGTTTCACAATGATTCGACAGTAAACCTTGACAGCTTTACCGAAACCTTGTTAGACGAGTCTTGCATCTTATATAACCTCTGGAGTTTGCAACCAACCTTGTCTTGTGAACTCTTACTGCAATTTGACACAACAATCAGGGTTAAACTATTTCCTTTAAGATAAGAGCAGGAGCTGAGCCAAGTTTCAGGTTTAAAGGTGTAAACAACTCGAGGTATGTTGTTTGGTTAGTCTAAATCTATTGTTTCAAGGTTTGACTGAAATACCACTGGAAGTCAGGTCAGAATTCACATTGTAAAAATAAATGAATTGAATAATGCGATGATCTGAAAATATTGGCTGTCTAATCTGGAGAACATGTCAAGAACTCTCAACTTTTAATGGAGAGAAAGAAAGTGCAAGGAGAAGAAGTGAGGGCTAATCATGCTGTGCTCCTTTCTGATGTCAGGAACGTGAATCTTGCAGTTCAGTCTGCAAGAATCAGAATGCACACTGATAATGAAACACAGCTAAGAGGTAAAGTGACGGATTTTGGGCCATCATTTCTATTTGTAAGAACTCGGACAAAAGTAAACAAACACAATAATTATCCAAACAAGCAATTTTTTTAAAGCATATGCACATAAACTAACTCCCCTGCATGCACATTTTGATCATTTAAAACAGGGGTGTCAAACTGGTTCCAGAAAGGGCCGTCTGGCTGCAGGTTTTCTTTCCAACCAAGCAATAGCACACCAGACTCCAGTCATCTCATCAAGTGAGTCCAATCTGAACATGATGACTTGATGAAATGACTGGAGTCTGGTGTGCTATTGCTTGGTTGGAAAGAAAACCTGCCGCCACACGGCCCTTTCTGGAACCAGTTTGACACCCCTGATTTAAAGGTTGCAGATTCTTTCTTCTCCATGCTCTCCCTTCTTTTTAGGTGCCTGTAGATTTACTTCTACTTATTTGTAGATCTGCTTTTAAACAATTTTGTCATTTTGCGCCACTTTGAGGGTGGAATCAAAGTGTATTTGGCTACTTGTGAGTGAATCCCATCACTTAAAACAATATTGTTTCCTTCCTGGTTGTGGGTAGTAGTGTTAGCAAAGCATCATCAAGATAATAGCTAACCTCCTTAAGAGTTTAATTCTGACTTCAAATCCAGCAGCTGTCTGTCATAAAATGACAACTTTATAAACAAAATGTTTGACATAACAGAGAAAAAGCTTAATAGCTGCAACATGATTAGAAATATAAACTGAAGTTCATTCAACCCTCACTTTCCTCAATATAAGCAGTGAGGCTGATGTCAGCTTAGATCATACCACTTTCTAAATTTAAGATTATGTTTAATTTTAGAGCATATGGCCACTCCTGTCAGAACACATTCACGACAGGGTTAAACTAAGTTATTAAATAATGACTTAAATAATGAATTAAACCAGTTTTAACTAAGAGAGAACCTATTATCCTGAAGATACTTTGCTAACTTTACTAGCTGCAGCAAGGAAGAAGGCAAGGCAAGGCAAGGCAAATGTATTTGTATAGCACAATTCAGTACAAAGACAATGCAAAGTGCTTTACATGATTAAAATATAGGAAAATAAAACAGAATCAAAGCAAGTATGAAAAAAATAAAATAAAATAAAAAATGCAGAAACAAAAAAGAATATTACAAACAGTTGGACTAAAGAAAATAAAAAAGTTGAACTAATGATGTTTTAGTTAAACTGTTTAACTAGAACAGTCGAAGGCAATCCTAGACAAATGCGTTTGTACTGTACTGTTTGAAGTGGCGGGATTTCCTGAAAAGTAACCAATCAAAGATGGCCTACTTTTCTTTAGGTTGGTAATTCCAACCTCTACGAGTCAAAGGTTGGCACATGCAGAAATGTGTCCACACCAACATAAATATCTGCAAGCAGAGACAGCAGTTGCTTAGGGGCCTCCGACCTCTTAGGGGCCCCATCCATGACACCTGATAGGCTCCCTACGCAATTGTGGATTAGGATGTCACTTTGCAGATGTAATGGTGTGAAAAATTCCTCTTAAACACACTTGATGTTAAGTTGACTGACCGGACCTTATTTATACCCCAACACATGGCAGATTTCAACATGATGGTGAGCCGTTTAAAAACGACACCAATAGCAAAGCAGACAGTGGTTCTTTAATTACGATGTTAATAACTGTGTGTAGTTCATTAGACGGTTGGTAAAAATACACTCATATATGTTTCAAACCGCAATAAAGATCTTAAAAGAAAGATGCATTTGAGTATTTTATGCTTTACACTACGACTTGAAAATAGGGGTAATCCAGAGCGTAGATTAAAACCATAACCGTTACGTACAATGTGTTAGCAATGATGGATACCAAACAGACAGAGATCATGCACTCATGCTTGTGCTATACTGGAGGCCGTACATTGTATTGTATCTGCCTTTATAAAATGTTCAAAATGCGCACAGTGTGTAGTTGGCATGCGTGTGTTTTAAATTAAATGGCTCGTATGAGTATTTCTTAAGTATTTATCCTTTTGGTAGAAATCTGACTTCATACATTTTCATGTGTTGATGTGATTTGTCAACGATGACCGACTCTCATGCTAGAGAGGAGGACATCAGACAAAATGCTGGGCAATAAATAGTTTATCAGAATTACATCTCTGACATTTTGAGATTTGTTTTGTTTCCATATGGTGGATTGTTCCTGTGCTTCCTGGAGCAAAGGTGGATCAAGAGCACCTGCGGAAGGTAGGTTCCAACTGCTTCTCGTCAACCTCTAACCTCTGAGTCAGGCCCCACAAGTTTTTTTATCATTTATTTTTTTTAAAGACAGTAAAAGGATTGCTATAGTAACGTCAAAACACACTGAGAAACAGGCTTTAATTGGCTTAAGATTTCAGGCATAAATGTGTTCTATCAACTGCCTATAAACACATCAAAATGACGCCCAGAGGTGCAAATCCTGATTGCTGATATCAGCTGCTGGATCTGTCTTTCTTTCTATGAATATACTCAGCAAACAGCCTAACTAGAGTTAGCAATGTAAGCTAAAGGTGAAAGAATCCTCTGCATGCATTTTAGATACTCTAAACTCAGGGTCTTTCACTTTTTAATTTGTTTCAAGTTTAATCTAGTAAATTTCACCTTTTTAACGAGAATGATATGATATTGATCATTATACTTGTAATTAAATAATGTTTTTAAACCAGCCATTAGAAAAAAGATTAGTAAAGAATTGTTTTAGGGCTGCTTTCAATTATCAAGTGGCAGCAGGAAAACTTAACATATACTGAAGGATAAAACTGACCAGATGGACCACCCCAGAGTAGAGTTTATTTCAGGGAAATAACTAACAATAACTAAACCTGATAAATAAATCCAACGTGTCTCAGCAGCTTTAAAACATGTTACCTTTACTATGGAGGTTTTCCTATTAAAATCTAATCAATACAGCATGAGATTACGTACTACATGGAGCAGACCGTAAACTGCTGAAAACAAAGTATTTTGTGCACAAACTAGTGAAGATAAAGCAGGAAAATATCCCTTTTAAGTTAGGATAATAATGTAAAAAAAAAAAAAACAACACTTTTTCATTTTTACATTAGAAAGCAAGAATAGAAAATCAATAATCAACTCACTTACCATCCAGTACAACAAGCCAAATACCTTTTTTAATTTAGGAACTTTAAGACTCCCCAATCGGAGAAACTCAGACTAAGCCTAGCATCCTGAGTCTCCATAGCAACCATAAAATGTTTAGGATGAGTAGAAGACCTTTTGATCATACATTACTAAAAAAAATCTAAATAATATAAAAACTTGGTGAAAAACAGACTGAGCAGAGGATATGTTATGTTTATTTCCAATTTTAGGATAAAAGTCAAAATTAAGAGAACGACTAGGAAAAAAACTGTCATCAGTGAAGTTAAAAAAATCTCAATGGAAAGCAGCCAAGTCTTGTGTAACTTTTTGCTGGACACCTGTTAGGTCTGATCTTAAAGATACAAAATAAGTGGCACTAAATTACAGATCCAATTTTTTTTTCTATCCCTACAGTGGGCGTATTGCAGGTGATCTATAAAGATCACTGCGAAAATGTTAAAACATGTAAACTGTTTTGGCTCCTCCCATCCAAATGAGAAAATAACGATTTGAAAATGTTTGTAAAAGAAAGAAAGAGGTTCTAAGACATGAAGTTGCAGATAATGATGAAATATGATTTCAAAATATAATAATGGATAATATTTCTAGAGCACTGGTGTTACAAAGCTGATAAAAAAATGGAAATAACATTACATATAAAAAAAATCAAATACGAAAAAAGAAAGCTGTCTTTTATTAATTAGAGGTAGAGAAAAATCCCAGTTGCGACGGGATGCAAACTTTTATCTCTTTGCAAGCTCTTTTGATATTGAATTTCTTTTATAAACACGCTTCAACATTTTAGTTCAGTCATACTTTTTCTTTCTGGTTTAATTTTATAAATTTTATATGCCTGCCATCCTGTCGCATTAATTTATTTCCTCCGTTTATCCTTATTATCCATTATATCTGAAGGCCCATATATGTTCACATGCACATAAAATCTCGCCATTGCCATTACTCATGTGGCAACGATGGCCTGCATGTTGGTTTGCACCTGACTTTAAGAACTACTAAAAAAGAAGCAAAAATTGCTGCTGTCATAGTTACCCATTTGGAAAAAAAGCTTTGCACGTGGTAAAATTCACCCCTCAGCTCATCATCACCCATGAATTGCGCAGTTTAGTAGTTAAAAAATGGTCTACATATTGATGAAAGCCCACATGAAGAAATAATTTTGCACACACTGTCTGCTGAATTGCAAAAAGAAAAAATCCTTTTGCACCTGCTTAGAGGATGTACTTGGTGTCTGCGCCCGTTTTAAGATACGCTAGCCTTATTATGAACAGAACACAGCACTTCTTATCACTACAAATACCTTCTATTGCAGCTTTATCTTTTTTAAATTAAATTTCAACTTTTAGAATTTTACTCTATTCTATAATTAAAAAAGGTATAAATGTATTTATTTTTTCCACAGGTGATCCTTCTATCCATTACACAAATTAAAACATGTCAGGTTTGCTAAACTCCACAGGTGCTTTACCCAAAACAGTAGATTTGGATCAATTTATTATTTTTAGTGAGAAACATAATAAAATCACCACATTGCCCTTCTGTAGAATGATGGAGGATGCCGTGGTTACATGATCAACTCAATGAAATAGTATTCTAAACAAAAATCGACTTAAAAACCGGTGAAATATTGGATCTTCTAAAGGGTGATGATCCAAAATATAGAACCAAACCAATAAAACATAGTTCCCTAGACAGAGATCAAACCTTTTTCATTCTCCAGCCATAGATCCTGTAGGTTTTAGCTTGTTTTTTCCCAGTCAGATCAGACAGATTTGATATACATTTCTTCACCCACTCGCCACCCGAACAGCTTAATGACATAAAGACATTCTCAGACTTTCATTCCAGCCAGCTTTTATGGTTTACCAATGATGTCTGATTAAATGTGCTGTCTTTGGTGAAATCATACCACAGAGGCCCACGCTTCTCATACGTGCAGGGCGAATTGTTTTTTTCCAGGGGATGCATGAAAACAGGCACTGATAGAACTCCCTGACACAGGCTTGTGTGGTCTGAGGAGAACTTCCTTTGTTGGTTGAGGAAAAGCAGGAATCTGCGGCACTGAATGGGTTTCTAAGCGGTGCTGGTTATTATGTGGTAAACAAGTGAAAGGGCTCAGAACCCTAAGCCTAAACCTGAACTTTGTCAAGCACATAATGGAGACATATATTTGGATCTGCATGTAAGTCTCAATATTTCAATGTTTGTATTATCTGTAATGAAACTAACAAATTAATGATGTCTTTGTTCAAAAATTGCAGCTAAAAGAAAGTTTTGCTAGAAACAGAATCTTCTCCATTTATGTTATCAGTAGAGTAAGCTTTTGCTCATGCATCGTGTTTCTGAAATGTCCGAGCAGCTTGCAGTCCCTGGGAGCTGCCAATTGGTAATGAAGAACAAAAGCAGCACATCTGCTGTGGCTTTGGTTAAGAAGCACCAAGAAATCTTCAAAGCAAACTTCGACCTTTTATAGTAACCATAAAAAGAGTGTGCTCGGGCCTGGGAGGAAAAATAAGAGGGAAAACATCATAATAATGATATGGGTAAACAAAATTTGCTGGCTGTACAGAAATATGCTCAAATAAAGGTTTGAGTGCTCAGAAGGAAAAAAGAGGACATCCATCAGAAGAACTAATCCACAGCTGATTTATCTGAAAGAGGAAACCGAACACTATTATTATATCTGCCGCTCTTGAAAGGAGAAAAACATGCAAACGACCAAAAGGTCTTGGCACTGACAAAAGTACCAGAATGTCAATGGGGAAAGGATGAGCCAGTTCACAGGAGAGCAACGATGTAGAGCGACATTAAAGACGGAAACCAAAAAAAATGATAGATCGGGTGGCATCAGCTGGACAGTCTGTTGTCTCATTAAGGTACAACTGGCTGGCAAAACTAAACTGTTAACTAAGCTCATTTATGGCAAAGAACGAGAAACTATCTAAAAATGGAGTGTTACATTATCATTATACTGAAATTTGCTGGAAAAAGCTGGGGTTTGATTATGGGCTGTACAGTGGCGCACGTTGTAGCACTTTTCCATAGGGTCTTTCTGCATGAAGTATGCCTGTTTACCTCATGCTTGCATGTTCTCTCTTGGTGCTTTGGCTTCCTAACACAGTCCAAAAATATGACTGTTAGGTTAACTGACATCCCTAAATTGTGCAATGGATTGGTGACCTGATCAGGGTATACCCTGCCTTTCGCTTATCGACTGCTGGAGATAGGCACCAGCCCCACTGCGATGGATGGATGGATGGATGGATGGATGGATGGATGGATGGATGGATGGATGGATGGAAAGAAGGATGATATACAATAGAGTGACATAATCAGTGAGGTTAATGTGTTTTCAGCTTCTAAACTCTAGTATTCTCTTTGGCCACGATGCCCACTGTTACAGCCATAGCATTGAAAATATTACCTGCTAAACGCAAGCAGTACCTAACAGCGGACTCAATGCTGCACACATAATGAAGTATTGCTACAACCAGTCAAATTAGGAAATTGTAACCACTGTTCACGCAGGTACTATCAGTCTGAATGTGCAAGTCAGGTACCATCCAACTTTCTGACTCGTAATTCCTACTTTAATGAGTATTACTATTAAAATGTATGACTTGGAAGTCATCATTAAATTGACTAACAAAAAGAGCGCATTATGGCATATGGTGCGTATGAATATTGCTTTATTGTCTTATCTTTTTGACGAGACATGTGATAAGAAAGGAAGAGTTGCTCAAATACAGGGCATATACGATACGGAAGTGCTAACCAGACTTCTTTCAGCATACTAGCTGCTTAGTGTGTTTTCTCTGGGGAACTGTCAGCAGAGGAAAACCCAAACTAAACCCAAACTAAACCACATTTATACCATATTGTTGTTTGTACAAATTAGGTGGACAACTTATAGATGTTGCCTGGGGAACAAAACCATTTGATTAAACAAACCCTAATAAAGATTCTTATGTTAATAGCTGTGCTATACCCTTTAAGCTTTCCGGTAGATTTAATATTTGCAATATACATTATTAGCTTGGCAAACCCAGAGAGTCAGGCAACATATACCATATAGAATTGAGATTAAATGGTATTAATAGGTATTAATAGGATTTTGCAGAAACTTTCAGCCAAATGTAATGTTTCCAAAGGTTTTGCACACAAGAAAAAAAGGCAAAACTACTTCATCTTCTAGGAAATTACCAAAACATTTGGAACGAGATCGGTTAGTTGGAAATAATTGATGTAGAAAACAAATACACTCAAGCAAATAAGGGTGATCAAAGAATTTGCTGTGTCATATAAAATTAGGCCTTAGGGATTTGCCAAGCAACCATTTTTGGCAGCTAGAAGAAGCATGGAGCCTTACTGGGAAAACCACCACCAGCTAAACAGGCCTTGTTGTTAGGACAGGGCATGAGTTGAAAGGCTTTGGTTTGGCAGCGCAGCAGACAAAGTTGAGAGTTGGAGAGCAGAAATGGATCCCGGCACGCTGCTGCCTCCAACCTCATGCTGCATTAGGGGAACAAGGGGCCTCTAGCAGTAAATCTTATCCCAGAGCAGGCCCGTGTCTCCATTTCTCATCCCTGCTTAGTCCATTCCCTAGCAGGATGACATGGTAATGCTGCACATGGCCGAGTCTTTGGTGTTGTATGGTGTCACTAACACAAGGTTAACCTGCTGTATGCCATGTGTGAGGTCAGCCTCTTCAGCACAGCGCCTACAGAAGGATGGTAGAAAGTATCACTTAAGGGTATTTGGGCAATTCAAGCTGTCATATCCTGACCCTTACATTTTCCCACACTGTCACACAACAAATCCATTCAATACCTTGTTTTCACAGCTTTGGCTCAATCATTCTTCAAATTGTTGGCTGTGAGTCTTTCTGCTGCCTTATGAAACTCTCCAGCAGGTGATTTTCAATCCCTCTGATTGCTTGTATTTTCTGTTGTTGTTTTGTTTTTTGGGGCTGTCTGTCAAATATATTTAAGGATGGCTTCAAAGATAAACTTGTGAGGATTTTAAGAGTTTGCAGACTTTTACAAAAACAAGTAAAAAAAAATACATAAAATTCGGCCTTTTAATTCCACACTACATACCAGTTGGTGGCGGTAATGCACAATTAGCATTAACTGCAAACCCCCCCCCCCCTCACAATGAAGAAGAAAGTATTGCAGAGACACACAGAGATATGAGGAACAGAAAGGGAAATTTTGTGGATGCGGAGTGAAAAGCCAGTAATTGTATTTTATAAAAGACAACTGTGTCAGTTAAAAAAAATATCTTTATGGTTCCAATTTGCAATGTAGGGTGTAATTATCATCAGCTTTGCTCATATGCATTTCATTTACAATCTGCTGCAGTGTATGCCTGCCCTGCATGACAACAGTGGAGAGTGAGAGGGAGAGAGCAGGAGGCAAGCTAGCAGATCCACGCGCTCCTCGCTCGGGAGGACAGAGTTCTGTGCTGTAATGTATTATCGACATAGTCTCCATAAACACTGAAAAAGTCGGTAGATATGGTGCTAGCCACTTTTCTGCAATAAAGCCACTAGAGGGGTTTGAAAAGTCACTAAATTTAGCAACAAAACCACTAATTTGGCAACATTGCTAGCATTCAATCCCTTTTTATTGTTTGGTTGCGTGGACTGATTTCATTGTATGTGAAAAGTACAGCTTATAGAGGCGTTCACACCAAGTGCGTTCTGGGTGTCAAAACCGCTTAACCGCTGAAACTTGGATGCTAGGTAAACACTAGTTTACCTAGTAATAGTTACAATGCTTTAATGCTTCAACACTCTGGATGCTCTGGTTTTTTATCTGCTCTGTTCTGCATTTGCTAGATTGAGAGCAGCTTGGCTTTATTCACTTTTACTTGTAGTAAAAACACTTTTTAAGTGAGAAAACACACCACAACAGACAGTCATAGGTTCTGAAATTACATGAGCCTTAATGTAGCAAGCTCCACTTACAACAAAATGCAAGCCAGTGTAAGCAAAGAACCAACCAATACAACTAACTTCCACAAAGTGAAGCATAACTTTACCTGAGGCATTTTGCCTTGTTGGCAGATCTGATGGATGGTTCTTGTGAACCAAAGGGGCGTTCAGTTAAATAAAGTTTAGGAACCAATGCTTTAGTGTATCGAGGTTGTGTCTCATGCATTATACAGTTACAAATGCCCATGCCAGTATATTGTAATGTGTGCAGTTTATACCAAGTGTGTTTATAACTAATTAATTTAGGCCTGCTTTTTCCAAAATAAACATAAGCATACAATATAACTGTAACAATAAAGGACACCTATAGTTCCAGCCGATCAGTGTTGTTGACTATTGTTTACATTTTCATTGACTCCTTCTTTGCTTTGGAAATAGAATAAACATTTGGTGTAACTTGTGTCTAAATTTCTTACATTTGGTAAATTTGTTTTTGATGAAATCCTTATACCCTTGCAATGTGTTAAGGATGCTAAGCCCCGACAATGCCACAGGAGGCAAAAAAAAAATGCAGCTTCTTAACGGAAGGATTGTTTCACTTTGAGTTAAATTGCTATTGCTTAAATGTCAGTTGCTGACAAGCTGCCTGGATTGATCGACAGGTGTCATCACATCATTTGTATTTAGGGCTGGATTTTGATGAGGCTGTTCTAACAGATTAATATGCTTAAATCAAAAACATTTCTATTCTAGCAATGGATGTAAGTTTAGTGAAGTTCTACACTTAATCTGAAGTCAGATTGCCGTTGTTTATCGCCATCCACTTTTTCGTTAACTCTGAGCAGCTTCCCATTCCTTCACGAATAGAATCTTTGTGGCAGCTTAATGTTGCCTCTACCATGTTTCATGCTAACACAAGCCATGTTTCCATTCAAATGTGGTGCAAATTTTAAGCAAAATTTGAAAATGTAACATGAAAAAGAACCGAATATAAATTCGTTTGTGTAAAATAATGAGGCCATGCAAAACACAATGTAGTCATACGTTTACATTACGCTAGGCTGTACTAAACAGGAAGTAGAGATAGCAAGCTAATGCGGACCACGTATCAGTGATGTGTGTTGGAATTGGGAAAGAGGTGCTGACTTTATAATGTCAGCTAGTATTAGCGATGGACTTTAGATGAACTTTACTGATGTCACATTGGAGAAATTTACCTTTGCATTTAACCCATCCCCTTGAGGAAGCAGTGGGCTGCCATTGTGCGGCGCCTGGGGAGCAGCGTGGGGTTAAGGGTCTTGCTCAGGGACCCAGAATGAAGGCTGTGGAGATCAAACCTGGTACTTGCAAACTTCTAAAAGCACAAGCACACTGCTCTAATCACTAGGTCAACACTCCCCATTATGCATGTTCGCCAAAGAGTTGAAAGTTTACAGCATTCCCAATGCTGCAAACTCCTGCTTATTTCTTTTTGTTGTTACGTTTAACAACCCAGATCAGCAAAGAACATTGCAGATATTTGTAGAGCTCCTCTAGAAACACCATGGGCTTCTTTACAGCTTCTCTACATGACACTTTATCCTCAGCTTGGCCATTTAGGTTGATGGTCATGCTGTGGTAGGTTTAGAGTTGAGCTATTTTCAGAAAAAGAGCCCTGATGTGAGGGGTTCTAAGTTTTACAGCCTTTCCCTACTTTAAATTCCCCACAACTTTATTCCTTACACACCTGCTGGGCTCCTTGGTCTTCGTGCATTTTCTCTGCTAAACCTCTGGGGCCTCAAAGAGCAGCTGGGTTAAGGTCAAAATTAAATAACAGTTGGTTACTTTTAAAGGTAATGAGATGCAATAATGTTATTGAAGCACATTTCAGATTATTGGATTTTCTTGCCAAGCTTATTTCACCAGATTTTTCTAATCTAGGGCAGCTTTATATGTCCATATTGTAGACTGTCAATAGCTCATGTTACATTACAGCTGTGCTGGCCCACTTCCAGCATCAACTGCTTGGATTGTTATCATCTAAAATAAAAGGAAGAAAATCAGTCGACAAAATCATGACGAGACTCCTTCAGTAAATATGACCAGAGAAAAACTGCCTTTTAAAAAATGAATCAAAACTACTTCTTTCCTCCTATTTGTGTGAAAGCAGATTGTTGTTTGGCTTATGCAAGAGAACACTCTACTAGAGTTGGAATAAATTTTAACAAGTGTGGGAATAATGTTCAAAGCTGCCAACTCCACACTGGAGCGTCCTACTTTTTGAAACATGTCACCGCATGACTACTGCAGTTTTCTCACAGTTATGTAACAGCAATCTTCTGAGTAATTATTTTTAATAGTGTATTAAGACTGATGGGCACAGAGGGGTTCTGCCTTTTTATTAAATAAAACAGCAAAACTCTATTTAAATAACAGTTAAATTCTTTGATTCACAGAAAAATAAAGAGTAAATATGCAGAATAAGTGAAAGAACATTTTTGGCAGTTTGCAGTGGGAAAATCCAACTAAAAAAAGCAGTTGGCAGTTTCCCTAGAATGCTCTTGTTTGGGTTTGTCTTAATCTTTCTCACACTTAAAAACTTCCCCATTTACACTAAATTTAACTCCCATTAAAACCTAAAAAATCTCCCAGAATCTAGATGCTCTTTATAAGGTCATGTTAAGGTGTTATGGGTTGTAGTGGCCTCCAAACCTCATGAGATTTCGTATCTTCTGTAGCATGTGGGGCAAGCAGAGAAATTGTGGTCATTTTAATGGCAACATATGGGGTACTTGGTAGGGCTGTATGGCTGCAACCCTTTGGCTTGATCATCGTTGGATATAAAGCAAGAAAATGGTCTGGCTGAAACCTAAAACAAGTACCAATGTTAAGGACCTTATGTCTAAAAAATTGTTCATACTTGACGTACACTTAGCTTGCTCTCTGGGAGGAATCTTAACATTTCCAAAAGTGAGAAAATGTTTGCCTGTTTATATGTTTTATTATGGACCGGACCTTGGAATGATGCAAAATAAAGATACAGGTACCCATAAGTTAGTCAGGTAAAAAGCAGTGTGGTGTTTGGTTTTTCTCCATCTAATGTTACAGAAGGCATGGGACGAATTCAGAAAAAGTATACACAAGGGAATTGATGCAACTGGCTATACAGACCACACACTCAACTGGCATTTTTGATCTGTATAGTTACCGTAACTTGTTGTTTATTATTATATCAGTAGAGGGAATAATCAGTTAGAGAGAGTACGTAGATACTGAATGAGAGGGGCCCTAAGCTTAAACCTAGGGGAACGCCACGAGTGATTTTTTATTTTACCTCTGATGTAAAGTTATCTATTGACATAAAACGTCCCTTTCCTTTAGGTAACATTTAAAACATTGAGTGCTGAATCAGAAAGGAAAACCCAATTAATAAAATTTAAATTAAATTCATGCACTAAAGTCCAACAATACCAGCAGTGTGGTTCTTCTACAATCTGCATTTAGATAGAAGTCATTGAACACCTACACAATGACAGTCTCTATACTGTTGTGAGCACAGAAGCCTAACTGTAAGACGGTGAGAGGGTTGGGCATTTTTATTAAGGTGTTTAACTCCTAAAATACAGTGTTTTCTTAACTATAGAGTGCACCCCACTATAAGCAGAGCCCACTAAGTTTAAATAAAAAACTGGAAATGTACATATATAAGCCGCACCAGGCTATAAGCCGCTGATATCTACTGAACTGTCTCTCACCTAACCTATAGGGGGAGCTGTACATATAGCCCCTGAAGTAGGGACAAAGAAAAATACTAACTCCTGTTAGCATGTTGGCTCGCAGCAGTAAGAGCTCCAACTGAAAGATGGGGCTTCATCGTCTGTTTATTTCAGCTCTGCAGGAGTTGAACCCAGTCTTGTCATTGTTTCGGCAGCTTTAATGGGGCAAATAATTATCAAATGTGTGAATTCGGGACATTTTTTTCTCCATCATGCCGGCTGCTAGCACGTTTTTGCGTTAAATAAAAAATAGCTCCTCATTCTTTAATTTACAACCTTGACTTCCCCCTATGATGGTTAGTAAAAATCCATAGAAAAGTTGCACCTTCTTATAAGACACATGGTTCAAAGCATGGAAAAAAAGTTGCAGCTTATTATCTGAGAAATATGGTAATCTTACTGATGAAAGGGATGTCTAAAAGGGGCCTGTAGTTCCTCAGGAGCAGCTTGCCCAAATTGCCCTTTTTTCTCTACTGCATGGATACAGAAAGAAGCAAGTGTAAGTTTTTGTAGTTTTTTATCGGACGATATTGGGAAATTTTGCCAAAATCAGTTCCAACTGTAGACAGTTGGGACAGGACTTAATATGATGCACAAACTGCCTATAATTCCCTTCAAGAACAAGCAGACTCAAGTGGCTCAAGTGGCTTTACGAGTTTATTCGGAGTTGCTCTTTGTTAGGAATATATTTTGTGTGGTCTGTTAGTGTGTTTTCTTTTCTCCACCACCAGGCGGTGCCCTGTCTTCGTTGGCCCTCCCTCCACACCTGCGGCTCATTGGACCATTATCTGGAGGAGTATTTGAGCAGTGGACTGTCACTACCTCGACGCCAGAGTGTTTGCCAGTTTTGGGAAGACTTCCTATTTTACTGGATACCTGGACCTTCTCCTCCTGGAAGGAAATACCGAGTTCATACTGAGCAGGGGAAAACCTCCACATGATCCGTTCAAGTTCCCATCGGAAATCCGAGTGACAGTCCACTCCATTACTCCTCCGGGTTCAATGCTTGTTTGCCTGTCCGTCCTCCAACGTATGCACTATTCTCTGGATTTCCCCACATAGACTGGATTCAAGGATTTACAAGGCCCCCCTCAAACATGAGTCCCATTTCAGCATTATCTAATAACATCCAAGATTCCTACTAGTCCCTGAACTGACCTCTGAACTTCCCTTCTCACTTCCAGTTCCAGTTCACCAGCTCACTAAGTACCAGATCCAACACCTGTATGCCACCTCAATAAAACTGTTAACATTTTCCCGTGTTCTCTGAGTGGTTTCTCTGCATGTGGGTCAGATTCATAAAACTGATCATGACACTCTTGGTTTCTCCAAATCCACAGTGAAAACTAAATAATGTTGACAAACATACACAATAATGTTACAAATAACTTGCAGTGCATATGAAATAATAGTTACAATATACACAAATAAATAAAATACCTCATTGGCTGCATATTGCAAGAAAAACTGGAATTATCCAAAAAATCTTTAAAATTATTTTTCAATAAACGTAAATGTCCGTATCCCTGAGCTAGCAGAAATCCTCCATAACCGCTTGATTGCGTCTTCCACCAGAGCTCAAACAAGACTTTCTTAACTTCAAAATAAAGGCACATTCTGGATCATTAATTATAAGACAGATACAACTTAAATCAATTCTAATCAGACAATTTCCTTAAAAAAAAAGGGAAAAGAAATTCAAACATCACTTTAATTGGAAAAAAATGTATGAATTATGTCTGAAATGTGGTTATCTAGCAGTTCATGTACAGAGTCAGAGGGTAAAGTGGAAGCAGAAGCTAACTGGAAATTATGTTTTAAAAACAACAGATCATCTTTTAGATTATTCTTTATGCTTTTTCAAAAATCATGTCTTCATTCGTGTTTAGTTTTTATCAAGGTGGATAAATAAAAGTAAAGATTCCTGTTGGCAATATGCACTCTGAACCCTGCAGAGGATCTGTTAGATAAAGCAGATCCTTTCAGTGTTTAATACTTTAATCTGTGCACTATTGACTGCTGCTGTGAAACTATTTCATTAAATTGATGCAGTAGAAACTGACTGCAGTAGAAACTTGTCCTGTTATGACTTGCTGATGTCTGGGATTTGTGTTCTTCCATTTCATTGATATATTAAAAAAATACCATCATGACTAGATTCTATTTCAATCATTTTATGCATTCCATGATTATGAACTAATTAACATATGTTTTTTTTTTTTAGCTTTTTCACATCATCATTGCTTTGAAGAGATATGAATTAAAATCCACCCATTTAAACTGCTGTGATAAATGATGGCCTCTTACGTTAATGGTTCTTTGTTTTCCTATTCTAACAGTTAAAACTAGATGTTGTGACTGAGATATGTGGTGAAATTATAAAGAAGAAAAACTCACAAGGTTAAAAACCTGTAATTTAGCTTTTATCGCCAACAAAGAAACAAAGATTTGACATTAAATAAAGAACCGAGGAAGCTTTGTGCACTAATGGAGAAAAACAGAGGGAGGCTGATTGATAACACAAACATAACTAATGCATTTCTCTATAAAAATTCTGAATTTCTTTAAAGAAACCTCAGTAAACGAGGTCAAAAGCAGCTTAGCTGGACTGTCTCCTTATCCCAGGTTCCACTCAGCAGGAGAAGCTGAACTGGGCTCAGTATCTGTCGCACCCACAGTCCTTCAATCTCCAATTATTTCCCCAACCTATACGGTTATGGTCCGATAGTCGGTTCTCATTGGTTGATAAAATGACTCCACTGAAACGATTACAGTGCAGATGAACTGTTCTACAGTAAGTCTGGACCAGCACTTCACATGAAGCTTGTGACACATCTGCCATCAACGTTAAGCCTTTAATCTCCCCTGGAGCCACATAGTGACATGATTCTAAAACCTTTTTTTATTCTGACCTTTGCTATCACTATTGATTTCACTAATTACAAGTAGCACCTGGTGTGCTGCTTCAATTAGCGGGTCTGCCTCTCAGAGAATGGCTTTCAGATTGCTGCACCCCTGACTTTCCTCTCCTCTCGTGCTGCCAGAGTTGCGTTCACGGCACCAGAACAATTCAATAACTTTGTTTGGTGAAGAGGAACGGCCGAGCAAATTGACTTCAGGCAGGTGAAGAAAATGTGTCAAAACTGAATTTATGTTACAGGCCAAAACTTAAAGGTGAGATTAAAAGGAGCAGGACTGGAGCTGGACCTTTGGTTTCAAACAGGAGAAGGAATTTCATGGTAGAAGTTAGGTTTAATGTCCTCAGGACTGTTGGGAACTTTAAAGTTGTAAGCATTCATGCAACATTTTGTTTTTGTTTTTAAGCATTTGCAAGATTTAGTTTTGGCTTTAAGTGCCATTTTATTTTGTGGTAACAACATTAACATCAATTTTTTAGATTATTGCTTGCGTTACAAGATAAAATATCAAATCATTTTTATATCAATGATGATCTGGTTTATTTGTCAACCTATTGTCCAATTAAATCAGAGTGCTACAATCCAAAAACAGTTGGTTTTACACCATAGAAGTTTCCTGTTACTTTTTTTTATGTATTTCATGGCTTTGATAAAGGTTTTTTTTGAAGGAATGCAGATATCGCAGCGTAAAAATCCATGGAAATATTGTTTTATTTTCTTGAAGATGAATGTTTGAATCATTCAAAATACAAACTGATCCACAAAAATTTGATCTATAAATTCCAAATAAAGAAATCTTTATTCTCTCTACTATATTGCTGAAATCCATATTCTAACAACAATAAACTAATTTTGTTGTTGATGTTTACTTACACAGTGAAAACTGACTGGTTCTGCAGAACCCTCAGACAGGAGGAGGATAAAGCTGCACTGAAGGTCTGTAATATTTCTAATTCAAAGAGCAATTTTACCCCGAGCACAGATAAATAGAACATTGTTTAGAGCTTTAAATAAGACACAACTTTTTCTCATTTTTAAATATCTGCAGTAGGAAATCTGTTACCATTTTAAACAGCAAACATTTAATTTGCATGTTTAGTTTTTAAAATAAATTTTTTTTTAGAAAGTTTAGAACTTTGTTCTATAGGATATCATTTTATGTAAATAAAATTAAACAGTTTCCAAGCTAATAACAAGAAATATAGATCTAAACCCACATTTCTGATTCTTTAAAGTGAATTGGTAGTAAAAATTTAGGTTAAATGTTCTTTAAATATCTGCCAAAGTTTGTAAGAATGCTACATTTTAATATACTATATTCAAAACCTCTATTAAGAGGATTTGCAGAGTTTCCAAAGAGCCGCAGGTTGAATACACGTAGCTCATGATTGCTGCTATGCATTCATCAATTAGTTCTCCTACAGAAAACTTTGATTCCCACAGTCATAGATAAGACCTATTGTGTCTTATATTACTAAATTAATCAAAGGATCCTAGAAATGCGTTTCAGGATGCCAATAACGACATCCTGCTTACTTATCAGTGAGTAACAAGTGTGGGTGCGGAGATAAACGGCTGTTCTGCAGGGCTCTGGGTTTCACCAACATGGATCGCTGCTTTATGAGCGTTTTGTTTGAGGTGAGAGAGTTGATCTAACAGGCGGCTTTGACCAATGCCAGCCCCTTTCCTAAAGAACACAAACACAATGTGTAAATAGTATAAGGTTTATCTACCGATGGCATTATTCCTACACTCCTCCCTTAATTGACTTGCAGTTCAGAGCGCTCATCCCTTCACTCTGGAGATTATTAACTCTGATTCTCCGGTTTAATTTTCCAGCTATCTTTCTCTTTTGTTCTGTGCTCCCCCATGCGATTCTTTCCTCTCATTCTGCTGCCAATCCAATTAGCTATCCCAAAGTTCAAGCACTGAATAGTGCTAAATGGCACAAAAAAAACAAACGTGATTGTGATCAAACACAAACAGGCTTTTCGATGGAGCCAAGCTCATCATTTTTCACTATTTTCATTCCAAGCAAACCAGACTGGGGCGACGTGTGTTTGTGGTGTAGTCACTATGTTATCTCATCAGTTCAAACAGGCTGAGCGCTGCTCGTTTCTCATTTCGACATGGAGCTGATAAAGATCAGCACGTTGGTGGCATGTAGCTTCTCAAAGCTTCGACCGCACAGGCTGAACTTGCAAACATGAGCCACAAGCAGCCGGAGGGCAACCAGGCAGGCATACAGTGGCTGGTCCAACTATAGAAACCCTAAACAGGTTTCCTTCTTTTTATCATCTTAGAGAAACATCTATACATGTATTTTAATGGCATTTTTAACTGATAGAAAAACAAAGTAAAATATGATTGTAAACTTGAAAAAAAAAACATGATTTTGTGGTTTCTTTGTTGTGACTAATATTTCTAAAACCTTTGAACAGTTTTTAATTTGGTTTTAGATCTGGACTTTGACTTGGCCGCTCTAACAAATGCTTTTGTCTAAAGCTGGGGTGTGAAACTGTCAATCCAAAGAGCCATTTTTATTCAGTCAAGCTAAATAAATCTTAGATAGAGCCGTAAATTTGGCAAATTTCTGGACAATAGCCATCATTTTTGTTTTAAAGTAATACAAGAAAAATTGTCTCTATATTTAAAGAGCTACTGTTTCATACTGTTTTTAGCTTTGAAGACAAAAATATTTTTTTGCAAATGTAACGATGGATACATTTTGTTCTTATTTTGTTCTACAGGTTGTTCATATTTGCAGAAAGTGGTCAAGGAAAGGTTATCCTTTTCAACCTAATGACCAGAAAAAGAGATTTAATAAAAAAAAAAAAAGGTTTGATCACCTTGCAGATCGCTGATTGGCGGATTCTTAAATGTGAAACCAAACTAATCCACTATTCTCATCTACCTCTAAAAAGGCAACTGTCCATGTTCTAAACATTTTTTGTTTTAACAGGAGAGCAATAGAAATAGTCCAGTATTCATTGTTTCATGGTGGTTTTTCACTTTTTTCCAACAAAATAAGATGGAAATATTGAAGGTGTATTGCCATATAAAAACCTTGATGATAAAAATCAGAATCGGTCAAAATTTAATTCGGCATTTCAAGCTTTTTAAAGATTGATGATCAGCCAAAAAACTGCATCGGTGCACCTCCACTAATAAAAACATTACAGATACCTTTAAATGTATTCTAATTAACAAATTAAGAACAGTTATATAAATAAAAAATATTTAAAATCTTCAGTGTTTGATTCTGAAGTTAATAAGAGCCTCTGCTGAAGGTTCGTGCACTTGTGGCTCCAGAGGTACAGGTAGCAGACCTCTGGTCTAGAAGATTTCATTGTAACTCTGGATGTTCAAGGCTGGTGACCCATCATAAGATGAACTTTTACATCCACCCAGATGCAAGTCTTTTGCAGCCCCTGACTGGTTTTCCTCAGAAATGACCTGCCTTTAACTCCATATACTTAGGCAGCCGCATCTGTGCAATTATTAAACGGGAAGTTCATGGTAACATGTAGGGTTGATCACATCTAACTAGAGGAAACAAGCCTTCTTATTATAACTTTTAACAACAACATTTCATTTATACTCCACTATCGAGGCCATACTGCAGAGTACAGATCAACCAATACAGGTTTCTTAAGGCCGATGCTAATACTGATTATCTTTACATCAGTCTAACTGATCTCCTTATATTTTCTTCCTCTATTTACAAGATTAAAACTAACAGAAAGATAAATTATGCTAGACAAGTCTCAGTTAAAAGAAAAATAAAATTAATCAACAAATCATAGAAAAAAAATAATGGAAACGACACCAATGCAAGAAAAAAGCAAAAAAAAAAAAAAAGCAACTAAAATCTGCCAAAAATAATGGCCAATCGATGGATGGGTTTATCTCTAGCGGAGAGTATGACTGATAGCTGTCTGGTTCACAGATTCTCCCACCTCAGTTTTAGATTTCTGCATAAATGTACAACCTGACTGCTTCTTTGTTTAACACACTTCTTGCTCCTCTTATGTTGCTATCATCTAAAATCCCATAAAACACATGTGGTTTTGTGGTCTATAATGTGACGAAATGTGAAAAAATTCACGGGATATGAGTACCTTTGCGAGGCACTGCAGACACACGCCTAAAGGCAGCTGCTTTTATCAGAGAACGTGACCGAAATGAGTCACTGTCAGGATCGAAACAACAAAAACACCATCAATTATTTGTGTTTTTCATCTCCGCAGAGCCGTGACAGCGGGCCATGCCTCCTAATTCCATGTTTCAGCCGTCTAATGCATGTGTTCAGCAAAATGACAGATTGACCTTGATTCACAATACCAAAAAGGTAGCAATTATGCAAGGAGAAGAAAAAAAAACCCACAGTAGCAGGAGCTTTGCTTCCAACTCCCCTCTTGATTAATGGCGTTCTTGTTTGGCACCGCTCTGCGCTGATCGGATTTACAATGGTGTGTAATTGATGGGTGAACGTCTACTGTGAAGCAAACCTCAGGACAGGATTTCCTTCCGAGCTGCTGGCGCGAACAGAAGCAGAATGGTTCTGTGGAATAAGAGCCAAACCATCTGCTGGTGAAATGAGCAGAAGATTTGTGGAGATTTGTGAGAGGTGAATCTCAGGTCCTCCTTCCTTTAAGCAGCTCTGAGATTGGAATACAGATCGAAGACTGAGCCGGGGAAGAGAACGGGTGAACTATGTGCACTTATAGGAGGACAATGGCTCCATAGAGTGCGAACAAAGAGTCTTTCACACACCTGAATGTGCGCCTCAGGTTAAGATTAGATCATAAATTAGTAGATAGAGTGGAACAGAGGTGAGGACTGAAGGACCAGGGATGAGGGGACAAAAGGGTCTTCAAGGCAGAATGTTTTTGTAGGAGGCTTAACTGCCTTAGAAAGCAGCAGGGAGGGTAACTTGTGAGGACAAGAAACACCCTGAGGGTCAGACATGTTTTCCTGCAGAGAACGTTGGGCCACATTTGGGAAAGAAAAACAAAAGGAGAGGAAAAAAAAAAAAACATGGAGATGAACAGATAGTTTGGCAGGTATCATCTTCCTGAAGGGTGTTGGCTATAAGGGCCTTAAGGTTTAAATAATAAATGAACTGCTAAAGTGATTTATAATTAAGTAAAAAGCTAAAAGGCTTTGGTTTGGTTGAGCTGTTAGTTACGGTTTTAAAAAAGGTGCAAACTTTCGGTCCACAAAGCTCCTGCAGCACAAGTTTAACACCAAGAAACAAGAATGCAATGCATTATATTTACAAATCTGTAAGAATTTAGGTGTAGTTTCTCTAAAACAGCAAGAGGCTCTTTGATTATCAATAGATAATGATTATAAGTGTGACTGTTTTATGGATTAATATCATTACATTTATTTCTATATCAAACATTTAACACCTTATGGTTGATAACTATGACTAATTCTACAAATATAACATCTCCCAGGGCCGGACCCCTGGGGGGGCTAGCTAGATGATGACCTAAAGTTTATGGAGGGACAAAAATGTATCTTTAAACTCACATCTCAAAACTCACCTGTTCAAACCTGCCAATAAATGTCATCATTCAGTCCACCTGTTCTCCTGCTGTATTCTGCTCTCTTTTTAGTTCTGATTGTGTTGTTCCCCTTTCTTAGTTATTTGGTTAGTATGGTGTCCTTAGTATGGTGTTTTAAAAAGTGCTTTAAATACAATTATTTAATTATTATTATTATACATATTTAGTTAGTTTGGAAATTGATGTTTGATTTGGTTAATGTTACACGGTACATAATTTTTTTCAAATTGTCTGAAATAAATTCCTTTTTATTTATTCATTCATTTAGTCATATACATGAATGTCCCCTGCAAAAAAATATACCATTAATTTTGTGTATATTTATTCATATTGATTCAAATATTAAATTAAATGTGACATTAAATAATAAAATGTACAATAAAACAATTAAATGTCCAATAAGATAAATCCACACACTATAATGAAGTGTCACTATAAATCTGAGTGAGTTTTTAGGGGGTCGGCAGTCTGTAGAAGAGTTTTTTTTTTTCTTAGGTCCATGGGATGCTAAGTTTGTGACCCCTTATGGGAATGTGTATCCATCATTCCTTGAAGTCTAAATAAAATATGATTAAGTAACATTTTCAGGTCTAAAAGATTTTTAGTTTGTTGGACTTGTTAGATGGTAAAGGTTGCAAACCCCTGCCTCGGGGTATAAGTGTTGTTTATATTTGACAAAGCCAATCTTTAAAATCAGGTAAAGATAAGAAGTCTTTTGATCAAAAATGATCTATCCTGTACTTAATAAATCAGAGAAGGAGTTCAATAAAAAAAAACAAAAAATGTCTATATGGCTACAATATGCTATACTTAATTTAAGAACATGTTTTACTCTTTGAATACATGAAATCTAGAGCAATACTTGGTGGTAGATGGATCAGCTGGGTTGGATCTTATTCTTATATCCAACTTCTGAGGTATAAAAACCAAAGTACAAGTACTTTCTGCTTCACCTACTTTAAGGTTAGACAAAGCTGGAATTGGCTGAAAATAGATGGGAATGAAGTGAGCAACTGTAGGTCAGAAGCCAGGGAAGGAAGGAGTATCCTGGGTTTGTATAAACACATCACACTGATATCCACGGGCAGTAAGGGGCCTAAAATCCACTGATGGCTTCACACGAATGGCTACTGGATTCAAAGGCAGAGTTGTATCCTTCTGCTGACACTGCTGAAGACCGACGGCTTTTAAGAACATGAGTAGAATAATAAAAGTCAGGCCCTCCAGAGCATTATTGCTCCAACCCTGGCAGGAAAAAATGTCCTGACTCTCTGCACTGCGGTGGAGTCGGGAGTGCAACCGGATGGGCAGCTCAGCGGGGAGCGATGTGTGTGTTCGGAGGACCGCTCCATAACGAGGTGTGAGACTGATTGACTCAGCGCTGACCAAACTGATACACCCAGCAGGCCGACCTCAATGTGGCCTGAGCGCCGTCCAGAACAAACCACAAGGGACGTTGAACTGGAGGAAGCTGCTCACAGGCCATTATCAGCCCAGAATCAGAACATTTGTCTGATGTCAGAGCTCTTTAATGTTAGTTACCCGTGAATGAAAAACGATTTCACCAAAGCTCATTCCCAGAAACTTTCTAAGATCAAAAAGTAATGAGTCAGGTACTTTGACTAAAGCACTTGGACTGTTTCTGTTAGAGGGAGGTAGGTTTCTAGACAGAATGAGGATATTTCACCGTCGGACACAAAAAGAAATCAGACTAAGCCTTATAAGCAGAGATGGACCGAACAACATGTGTGGATGCTAGCATGAGCCGACCCGCTATCTGGATACAACCAACCTTTTGGCTAGGTCAGGTGGTAAGTCACCCGTCCAGCAAAAAGGAAGCCTGAGTTCGTACTGTATCCCAATGAGCTGCCAGTGTGGCAAGACCCGTCATGCTAATGCCTGCTTTGGGGAGTGGCAGCATAGTGGTTAGAGCAAAGAGCTGGAAATCCTGAGGCCATATTTACACATAGCCATAAAAACTATGCCAAACCTATGGGTGGCTGTGTAGGGAAAGGAATAAAGCTACGCAAGCAAAACAAAATCCTCAGAATCAACACCAATGACTAACATGAGCCACATGGCGTGAGGTTCGTTTGTATGGACAGACAGCGAAGAAGAGTTACTCCCTCGTGTAGCGTTAGACTACAAAGCAAGTAAAGCCCAAGACAATGTCAACTGGGAATCTCACCAATCTAAATATGTTGACCCCATTCTTAACCCAAAGAAACTGTAAACATCAGGCGCTCACATGACATTAAGGATTTTCTGGCGCATAAAGTGACGTTTAAGAAGCTAAAATGTCAATTATCCCTGTTGACACGGCAGCACATAACCGGTGTTATCAGAAATCTCCACTTTGGCTGGAGGTTTTAGAAATAATCGTTTTCTGTGATAAAAACAGGCTTTTGGTGTAAGCGAGAGGCCAAACTACAGGGAAATATCTGCGTTTTCCCTTCTTGTAAACCGGGTATGAGGTTCTGAGTTCAAACCCCACTCCCATAACCTTAACTCTGGCTCCCTAAGCAAAGACCCTTAACACCATACTCCTCCCCGGTTGCTGCACAATGCCAGTCCACTGCTCCCAAAACGGGATGGGTTGAAAGCACAGTTTATTTCGTTGCTCTGTACTTGTGGCATTGTAATGACAATACAAAGCTGAGGGACTTCTCTGGTTTCTAGTTTACCTTCTCTTTCACTATTTGAATGGGCTTTCAACTTCTAGCTGTATTTTGATACAAGATCACAGCACAACAAAGATAAAGCAATGAATTGAAGCTACCATGCTAGTGCTCCTAAAACAACTAGAGGGAAAGCAGAACTCTAACAAACTGGTCAAACGTGAAGCTATATCTCCTCCTGTTCCCCCTTCAACTAAATCCTATTTCTACAGAATGGAAAACATCTGCTTTTAGGCTGAAATAAAGGA
The DNA here is from genome assembly GCF_000732505.1 of Cyprinodon variegatus. Classification (NCBI taxonomy): domain Eukaryota; kingdom Metazoa; phylum Chordata; class Actinopteri; order Cyprinodontiformes; family Cyprinodontidae; genus Cyprinodon; species Cyprinodon variegatus. The sequence goes on from NW_015151197.1 coordinate 419,665, forward strand.
GCAATTATGGAAAAATATTGAGCAAACCCCCCATCACAACATCATTTGCACCCAGGACACTGGAAATAAAAAAAAAATCCAATAAGATGAAAGGAGCAGAGCTTTCTGTTTGATGAACGCGTGATATGAAGCGCACATCTATCAGCTCATGAGGCAGCGGTGCTGTGAACCATTAATAAACCCCCGGTGTGTGACGCTGAATTTGTAGTTCAGTGGAACAACTCCTTTTATCAGAGATCCACAGATCAATCCGTTCTGCCAGTTACTGCTAATTAAGACAGTTATTAACAGTTTACAGCTAGATTTCATTTAACTGCTAGATTACGGTTGAGGAGCAGCAGAGACCACTGTAGAGCCAAAGGAAAGGTTTTATTTTTTTATTTTTATTCGTATTTATTCATTTTCAGGAGATAAGATGCATAGCTGTTAGAAATCTTCAAAATGTGTCTCCATGGGTTCTAACAATACGGCGGCAAATCAAACTATTGCCAGAGCAAAGCATGATAGGACTCTCTCGAAAAGTCCTAATATATATGGCTTTATTAAAGATGTCTTTGAAATCAGCAAAATTGCCATTTTTGTAATAAAACAACTATTATTATGGAATGTGGTCAACTGACTGGCAAAGGGAGGAAGTTGAGATCAAAGTGAAAGAACGGGGGATAAAAACTAAAAGATGTGTTGTCCATGCAATGAATGGAAGTGTTACAGTTAGTTAACCCCCAAATACAAACCTGCAATAAAATCCCCAGTTGAAGGTATAGTGGAGGATGTTCTTTTTCCGGGTGGATCATCAAAATAATTGGTCCTCATAGTTGTCTATCATTTTGGTGATATGTTTACGTAAGGCCGTCCTATGGGCTCGTCCCCATTTTCCCTTACAGGTGGTCTGACATAGTGGAAAAATTTCCAATCGTCTTTTGGAAAATAAGCTTGTATGAGCGATGCAAACAGCAACTTTTAACAGAGCTTGCAGGAGTAGAAATGAGCTCATACATGCTCTCGCACATGTTTAACCCTCTCTGGAGAGGGTACAGGGTTGTTTTCTAAAGTGGAGGGGGCGGGTCTTTTCAAAAATTTGCGATAATCCTCCACTATACCTTTACGTGAGCATCTGTGGTGGTCGAAAGGCTCCACTACGTCATTGGACTGTAAAAATGTTTTGTTGAAAAACTTAATTTTTTTCCCCCAAATAGCAGTGTTTCCATTTAGTTAGTTTATTTTTGTGATAAAAAATTTGTGCAGTTTGACGGTTATTGGAAACGCAGCTACTTTTAGGTGTTATAGGATCTCCATCAAAGTTCCCATATTGGTTAATTTATTGGTTTGGAAGATTAGTCCATTCTACCACTGTTTACAGTGTTAGAACCACAGATGGGAAAAATACTAAACTTAAGTTTTTCTTCCTCATAAATAACCTAAATTATAAAGTCCATGTTTTTCTGATGTGAAAATTTAAATTAAATTAATAAAGTTGTGGTTTTATTTTAGGTGACTCTGGTTTCAACTATCTCATCCCAAACTGTTGATTTAATTATTTTGAAAATGATCTAAATAAATAAATAACTCTTAAAAGGTTAGTATTTAAAAAAAAAACTATACATTTATTTACTTTTTTGCTCCATGACAAATCCAGGTGAAAGAAATACAAATTTTAATCTTTTTAAATGATAAAAAAAACCTTGATAGATTTGATGTAAAGTTTTTTGGTAGAAACTTTTATATGTATATAAAGATTGCTGTTATTTGTCTTGCCTTCTTTTAGATGCATACAGGTATTGTAGAAATAAACTCCCACCAGCTACCACCAGCTAAGGTTTACCTGCTAACACCCCTGGAGTGCAATCAACACACCCATCAACAGATGGCAGTGTTCTGTCTGTAATGGTGAGGGGAGGACAGGCAGGAGGATGCTCCTGTAATGATTACTCTAACCTTGATAGAAGACTGCAGGGCTGCCGTTAGTGCGGCCAGACAGATACTGGGCGGAGAGAAGCCTTTTTCCTGAAGAACTAAAGATTACCATCATTTTACATTTAGATTACAGGACCATAAGCAGCTACTTTCATCCACAGTGACAAGTATGACACAACAACCCCTCTCTGCTTGTTAACCAGCTGGCTTAAAAGTGGGAAAAATATGCTGTGGTGAACATTTAGCTGAAGATTTCTAAGTCTTTTGATCACGGGTGGCTTAATTTTGTTAACATTTCTGCATGCTTTTGTTAGATGAAGGGCATCTTAAAAGAAAGGTAGTAGGAGGATTGTTAGAGGAAGAGGTAGGAGGATGAGTAGGCTGGGGCGATGAGGAAAAAATGCAGGGTCATGAGAAGAAAAAAGGAACAAAACAAAAAAAAAGAAATCATAAAGGAAGGGAGGTGGAGCTGCAGACAGGGCTACAGAGAGAAAAGGTCACCTGCCTGTTCAGCACTCCTCCTTTGACGAAGTGAGGGAAACTGTGACCTGGATAAATCCTCCTTTGTCTTTATTTACCAAGACATGGAGCATTTTATCACTCGGTCTCTAAATGGGCTCCAGTGGTGCAGAAACAATGAGCTTGAACTGTAGATGGCCAGCACACCCTTCAGAGGATGGCTGTACGATACAAGCTTCTGATGCAGAGCTACATGTTTGTCAAAGACATTTAAAAACAGAATCACAGCATAAATTTGCATCTGTGGGCACTTTTGTGTATTTTACTGCAGAGCTGACAAGTTTCAGCCTCCTAATACTTTACATCTCCTCGAACTATAGCTAAAATAAGCAAGCTGCCCTTTTTACCTCTAAAAATATAAGATCCAACATAAGTAATGAATCAAACATGAACAGCATAGAGGACTTGGATGTATGAACGAGGAGTATTTGGATTCATTATTCCTGCAGTCGGGGCTGCAAACTGGAGCAGTGGGTAGTGCTACTGCCTTGGAGCAAGAAGGTTCCGGGTTTGATTCCCGCCCTGGAGTCTTTCTGCATGGAGTTTGCATTTTCTCCCTGTGCATGTGTGGGTTCTCTCCAGGTACTCCGGCTTCCTTCCACAGTCCAAAAACATGACTGTTAGGTTAATTGGCTTCTCTAAATTCTCCTTAGGTGTGAGTGTGTGCTTGAATGGCCTTTCCAGGGTTTACCCTGCCTCTCTCCCATTGACAATTGGAGATAGGCACCAGCAACCCTCGTGAAACCAGTCAGGATAAGCATGACAGAAAATGGGTGGATGGATGGATTTTATTGGTACTAGAGTAAAAGATGTGGCATGATGGATTCCATTTTTTTTTCTTTTAAGGAACCTTGCAAACCCTATTCAGTTTTAACCAGCTACAAGCAGATGAAATGAGGGGGGGGGTTGGTCCTCCCTCAGACATAGGTTTTAGAAACTTGGGCATCCAAGTAGAGCCTCTGCTCCTCTGCATTAACAGTAGTCAGTTGAGGCCCAGGCATCTTTTTTGAGTGCACATCCCACTGTAAGGAAGGCCAAAGAAATGCTGGAGGTACAGTACTATGACTCCGGGCTGGTCTCGGGACTCCTCAGGCCAGTGGAAATAGGAGGATCTAGGGAGAGGGAAGTCTTGGTGTTTCTGCTGAGGCTGCTGTTCCTCAAATGTAAAATAATATAATGGTGAGAATACTTATGGCAAGGTACTGTATTCATTCTGAGGCTCTGTCTAAGGTCAGAGGGTGCAACGATGATGGTTTTAGACCATCTTCAGACTGAAAGCTGAATTCTTCCTAAGAATAATTTTCTATGTTAGTTTAAAAAAAAAGAGAAGGAGGGAAAAAAAGGAGTTTTCCAATCCACCCTCTGTGATCCTGTGGTTGCACCGCTGCTGCTCCTCCTCTGGGTGCTGCGGTCAGATGCTATTAAGGAGCCATAAGAGAGACGGATGGCTGCTGACAGGCTGAAGAAAGACCAGAGCATATTTATCTGGGTTTCTTTAACTTCTTAGTGTTTTAGGAAGGAGTAGCGGAGGGGTTACATACAGTGGGTGGAGGTTTTGCCAAAGCTCTGGTTCATGACCTCCCTCTCCTCGTCAACGATCGGGTCCTTGTGTTACATCTAATTTGCCAGACCTAAGGTTTCCCCACTCCGCTTTGGCTCTACTTAGATTTTTCTTTGTTCTCTTGTTGTTTCAGCACTTTTATTACAATGGAAAACAACCCATACTTAATATGTCAAAGCTGAGAGACTTTCACTGCAACTTTGAAGAAAAAAAAGGCAGAAAATTGTGAAAAGAGCCATTTTATTAGGAGCTGCCTGGTATGAAGAAGCCATTCAGTATGTGTAATTTATAGCAGCTCCATGCCACTGGGGAAAAAATCAAACAGCATACCAATTAAGTTATTTTCTCTGGTTTTTGGACGGCTGGTAATTATTTGGGATTGGGGGGGTTGCAGGGTTGCCTGTTGTGGTTTGGCCTGGATGTCCACATTAGGCCCAATGCCCGAAGATTCCACTCCTTTGGTCTTCGTGACCAGTGACATCTCAGCTTACATTGCATGCTGCCATCTTCCTTCTTGGACTGTTTGTTTATGTTTCTGGGTGTGTGGAAGCAGCAGTTTGCTTATACATCTTCTAATGAGCATGTGTAAAGAGC
>NW_015151198.1:0-7978 GCF_000732505.1 Cyprinodon variegatus
CAGTACGTTCAGTTCACGTTCGCCCAAAATATGAACAAGTTCATGAACTTTCGTTCAATGAACGCATTCAGGCACAACTCTGCTAATGCATATAACGGACCTAGTGATTTACTGTACGCAAATTATAACAGAACTCTACTGATTAAATGAGGAAACAATTGGCTTTAAGAAGGGTGAAATAGAGACACTAAATTTATAAAGGGAAACCTGCTCCTAAAAGGTTAGCTCTAGGAAGAATGTTAGTATGGAAACAGACACCGAGGTAGCGTAAGCTCTCTTCGTTAAACTTCGGAAACCTTTGGTTTCCCTGATTTCATGGGTCACAAACGTAAGAGTTTTAAGCAGTGGCAGATCTTGGGGGCAGATACAGTACTTGGGCCACAGCTCCGAATGTTTAACCAAGATCCCTGGATCTTGCTTCTGAGCTGATCTGAATATAATATGCAGTACTGGAATTCTTCAGAGAGTGGCAGCATGTGCAGGAAAGCACTCTGTACCTGTAGCATTCCCGTGCAAAAGAAGTGTTTCCCTTTCATCGCTGCCAGCTTTTAGAAGTAAAGTATCTCCGCGGTAAATTTAAAACGGATAGGCCAGTGGCAGATATCAATGGATATCAGAAGCTTTTTCAAAAAGCTGAGAGATGCACCACCACCAGCAGCAACAACAGCTGTTGCTACACAGACGGATGTCCCAGGCATGTGAAGCTTTGACTGATTTTGAAATGTTTGTCCCGGTCTTGTGTGAAATTCTGTTCCCCTCTGAAGAACTGTTCCCCCTGTGTCGGGAGCTCTTCTGATCGATTTCTCTTTTAAAACAACTCACATAATCATGTCAAGATTGTAACATCTAGTCTCAATGCCAACTGTAAAGCATCCTGAAACCATTTATTTGTGAGGTTGCTTCTCAGCCAAGGGAGTCGGCTCTCTCACAGTCTTGCCTAAAAACACAGCCATGGATAAAGAACGGTACCAGAATGTCCTCCGAGAGCAACTTCTCCCAACCGTCCAAGTGCAGTTTGGTGATGAACAATTTCAGCAGGATGGAACACCTTGCCATAAAGCAAAGGTGATATCTAACTGGCTCAGGGAACAAAACATAGAGATTTGGGGTCCATGGCCTGGAAACTCCCCTGATCTTAATCCCATTGAAAACTTGTGGTCAATCATCAAGAGACGGGTCGACAAACGAAAACCTAGGAATTCTGACAAAATGCAGCATAGATTGTGCAAGAATGGAATGCTAACAGTCAGGATTTGGTCCAGAAGTTGATTGAGAGCATGCCAGGGAGAATTGCAGAGGTCCTGAAGAAGAGGGGTCAACACTGCAAATATTGACTTGCTGCATTAACTCATTCTAACCGTCATTAAAAGCTTTAGTTAATATGATTGGAATTGTATTTCTGTATGTGATGACAACATCTGACATACACACATGAGAACCAGAGGGCAGCAGATCATGTGAAAATATAATTTTTTTGTCATTCTCAATACTTTTGGCCATGACTGTAGACTTTCTGGTAAATCCCGTTCTAATGTGAAATATAACAGATTACTGGATTAAGGAAATTTCTAGTAAAAGACATGCTATCACACATAACATTTTCTTTTATGAATTTGGAAACAGTTGTTTATTTCCCAAAGGTATGGAGGGAGGAGAGGAGAGAATGGATATTTTAGCTGCCTGAAATAATCAGCTCCCCCTCCAATACATGGGAATAAATAAATTTACCTGCAAGCCCTTAACTGTGTTCATTCCTTATCAACAACAAATCTTGTGATTTTGGTAGCTTTTGTTCCTTACTTACCAGAGGGAAGGAACCATATATTTTAGCTGAATTAAAAAATCTTTTCCTCCCCATAACTCCATAATTTTGTTTCTGTTTCACCTTTTTTATCTTTATAAATCCTTTGCACTTGAATTCCCTCTCAATAGGATAGTTTATTTATTTCTGTCCCAATAAGTCCTAGAGCCTTTGATATTTTCTGTCCCCTCTTTTTCTCATAGGGACAGCTTCTGCGAAAGCATGTTACAACTGATATATTAGTGGATATCCTGCTGGCAAAGCTGATCTCAGTCGACTTTTTTGGCTTCACTTGACAGCGGAAGGCTGCAAGCCAAGCTCTGCGAAATAGAGACTGTCTAACGTCTGTGTTTCGCTGTCTGTATATAGAAAGCTTTTCCCTGAGCAGTTTGGAGTTCTGTGAGGGAAACAGGATCCTTTGTCACCAGTCATGAAGCCAAAAGCCTGGTGTGTTTTCCAATGACCTGACTCTATTTGGACTGGTTGACCCCACTTGAAGGGGCATTTTCTTGACGCTGCAAAGATAGAACAAACTGCAAGTATGTCTTCCCCTCTACATGAGGTAGAAGAGATTTCTAATGAGCATACTCTCATTTCCTGGTGAACTCCATCTTTCTCCTTTCCAGTAAAGAAATCAAAGACCAGTAAAGCCTTTTAAGCCAGGTCCTCTAATCCATCCCCCACCTGGTAACGCTCAGGGTGTCAGAAGGTCTGTGTTAGAGCACTAGTTGTTTAAAGACTCTTGCCCCACTACCCTCAATCTGTCAGTCTTAGCCAGTACCACAGGATGTCTAACAGGTTTGCTACAGAAAAAGCTTTTTTTTTAAAACATCTTTATGATGTGTTTTTAACAAAAAATGTATTCATTATCAAAGACAAGAACAGAACCATGCAGAAAACACTTTGTAGGAAAGGAGTTTCTGCACAATATTCTACTCAAACTTCCAGCAGGTTGTCCCTCAACAGCATTTATTTAAATAGGAATGAAAGGTATCAATAAAATCACTGGTTGATTTATAAGCAGCCACTTTCTTTAAAATCAGAGTTTGCTTTTGCCAGAAAGAATCTTTTCATTACACAAAGGGCTAAATAATTACAATAATACTCGTACTTGTCGCCTTCTACTTTATTGGGGACCTGGTCCTAGCAGCAGGCCCAGTAGAGTCTCCCAGACTTCCCTCCTCCCATATTTTTAAAATCTGCTGAGTCACAAAAATAATAAATCATTAACTTTCAACAATCTATTGGACCAGCTGTATTAAATACTGAACTAACACACCAAATAAAATGTTATCTCACCCATTATTAAACTTATTTCTGTATAAATAGTACAGCCATCTATTTTAGAGAGGCAAGCAGTCAGTGCATTGGCGATGTTTCAGAAATGTCTCCTTTCGACTCTGATTAGAGTCTGATTAATCAACAAACAACATGTATTCTGAGTTTTACCTAATATTTAACAAACATTCTGACACTGTTAGCTGTATATTTTCTAATCAACCTGCCGAGCAGACGCCTGGTGTCGTCTTGGGGCAGATTACACCACAAGCCGCAGAAGGTTGCGAGCCTCTTTTCATCATTATATGAGCTTAAAGTGATTAACCCGTCAGTTCTTGTCACGCAACAAAACCCTCCCTAATCCCTTTCAACCTCCATCCACAGGGAGCATTCAGGGGTCCCCTTATGTTAACCTACACATTTGGAAGCCTGTTGGGTTTACAGCATCCAATGGTTCATTTTAACATTATACAGACATCTAACGATAAAATTCACTTTGAAGAATTGGAAATGTTAAGTAAATTATTTTTAAAAAACAAGGCAATTATCTAGATCAAGCACTACCTTAGCCTAAGCCTTGGGAGCCACTACCTTGCAGCTTTTAATGCATTCTTAACACACTAGTGAGAGGATTCAGCGTTCCAACTATCCAGGATAGTTGCACAAAATTTATTTCAGCTACACAACCAAGCACATCTACACAGCAACAACTAATTAAGTCTTGCATGTCTCTGGAGGGTTGACCTTCCTTCCACACACAGGTCAGTGGTCTGGAAAAGGACAGCTAATATCTCTGCAGATCACACACATCCTGGACATAAAGTGTTTAGACTTTTATCTTCAGGCCTTTGCTACAAAGCACTTTCTGCCTAATCCAGCTGCTATGGAGACACTTTCCTCCCTGTCGGTTTCTGCCTTGTCTGTGCAGGCTTACAGACAAGGCAGAAACCGAATAATTGGGCAAAATGTAAAGCATTTTTATGAACATAGGAGTTAGATATTCAAACATTTCTTATCCAAGTGTTTCGGGAGACTACTGAATTTCATGCTTAATGAAGGCATGTCATCTTGTAGCTTTCTCTCTGCGTTCTTTCCTGAGAAGAAAATCTTTAAATAAGGCTTTATTAAATAACCATAAGATATGACAACAGATTTTGACAGAAATTGTAATCTTACTCTGACCAGAGAAGTTGCTAAGGGTTACAGAAGGCAGGTTTACCAGCCAGGCTCACATCTTGTTGAAGTGGCCCCGAATCACAGTTAGCATTTTATAAAACTCAAGTATACAAAATCACCATTACTCCATCCAGACAGTGTCTTGCCCACAACAAAACCAAATAAATTAGACAAGACTTCCAAAGCAGTAAATCATGATAACCTTATTAAAATGAAAATAACTCCAATTGAGAAAAAAATTAAAACGAATAAATGTGATTTATTTAACATAAGATCTCTTTCTTCAAAAAGTCAGCTAGTTAATGACTTGATTTGTGATATTGATTTACTAACATTGATTTATGTTGCCTTACAGAAACTTGGCTGCAGCAAGAGGATTATGTGAGCATAAATGAGGCAACTCTAGTGATTTCAATTTTGACATACCCAGAAATTCTAGGTGAGGAGGAGGAGTATTAACAATTATTCATTCTAATTTACTGATTACTACAAAGGTAGTTAACAATTACAACACTTTCGAACATTTAACCTTTAGTTTGCCTCATCCAAACTGCAAAGCCAGAAAACCTCTTCTTTTTGAAACTTTGTACCATCCACCAGGTCTTTACTCTGAATTTTTAGATGAGTTTTCAAAGTCCCTATCTGATTTGGTGATTAAAACTGACAGGGTCATCTTAGTGGGGGATTTTAACATCCATGCTGACATTGAAAGTGATAGCTTAAGAGCAGCCTTAAATGCTATCTTAGATGCTATTGGTTTTGTTCAAAATGTGAATAGTTCCACACATTCTCATCTTCATACTTTGGACCTTGTCCTGACATATGGCATAGAATGTGAATAAATAATATAATTTCGTCACAACCCTTTCCTCTCTGATGACTTTATAATGACCTTCAGGGTTACTTTAACACAGTTCTCCTCCTCCAAAAGAACATCCTTATCTGATAGTGCAGTTATAAAGTTTAAAGAATCTGTTTCACTTTCTCTCTTCTATGTGTCGCTAAGCAGTGCTACAGAGGGAAAACCATTAATTCATTCTCCTTCACAGGTTAATGATTTTGTTGATGGGGTTGCTAGTTCTCTGTGTACTGCCTTAGACAACACAACCCCTTGGAAAAAAAACCCCATTAAGAATAGAAAGCTGGCTTCCTGGTTTCACGCAGAGCTGCGCACTCCAAAGTAAAGTGTTAGAAAACTGTAGAGAGTATGGAGCTCCACATGCTTACAAGAATCCTACCTAGTCTAGAAAAATAGTTTACTGCTCTATAAGAGGACCCTTCATAAAGCAAGAGCAGCCCATTCCTCTTCATTAATAGAGGAGAAAAAGACGAATCCTGGATGTCTTTTTAATACAGTTGCCAAACTCACCCAGAGCTATAGCTTATTTGATCCTGCCATTCCCCCAGCAGTAATTAGTTTATGGGATTCTTTATAAATAAGATTGATATTATCAAAAATTAGAACATTAACACTCTTCTAACTATGATTGGTTTATCTCTGGAAGATGAGGTAGCATTTGAGGTAGCCATAGAATCTGAACGAGGTTTAGACTGCTTTGATCTAGTTGAACTTTCAGAGTTCTCTTCATCTAAGCCTTCAAACTTGTATGCTAGATGCAGTTCCAACCAGGTTATTTAAAGAAGCATTCCCTTTGATTTCAACCTCCATTTTGGATGTGATTAATCTCTACCTGTTACAGAGATATGTACCAAAGGCTGTAATTAAACCTTTAGTTAAGAAACCGTCTCTTGACCCAGATGACTTGGTCAATTATAGACCTATCTCAAGTCTTCCTTTCTTATCAAGAATTCTTGAGAAAGTAGTTGCCAAACAAGTGTGTGACCAATTACAAAATAATGAACTTTTTGAAGAGTTTCAGTCTGGCCTCAGAGCTCATCAGAGCACTGAAACTGCTCTAGTGAAAGTCGCTAAAGATATTGTTATTACCTCAAATAGTGCTGCATTTAAAACAGTTGATCATAATATTCTTTTAGGAAGTATTGAAAATTTCATAGGAATTAAAAGAACAGAAATAAAGTGGTTGAAATCTTATCTATCTGACCAATTTCAGTTTGTTCACGTTATTGACAAATGTTCCTCATGCTCCAAGGTTACCTGTCGAGAACCACAGGGATCAATACGAGGACCAATTCTCCTTACTATTTATATGCCTCCAATCGGTAGAATTATTAGACATCATTTGATTAAGTTCCACTGTTATGCTGATGATACTCAGCTGTAACTGTCTATAGATCCAGATGAAGCTAACACATTACATAGATTGCAGGCATGTCTTGAAGACATAAAAACCTAGAAGTTATAGTCTTTGGACCAGATTCTTTGAAAAAGAAGCTCTTTAGTCAGTGACTTCATTAGATGTGGATTAAACTGATCTCAGATAATAAAGTGAAAAATCATGGTGTTATTTTTGATCAGGACCTGTCATTTAAATCCCATATTAAAGAGTTGTCTAGAATTTCCTTCTTTCATCTGCGGAACATTTCCAAAATTTGAAATATCCTGTCCAGGGTTGAGTCTGAGAAACTATATCATGCATTTGATACTTCAAGACTGAACTAGTATAATTCTTTACTATCAGGAAGTCCACAAACTGTAGTTAAAAGCCTTCAGCTGATCTAAAATGCTGCAGCCAGAGTTCTGATGAAAATAAAAAAAAGAGATCACATCTCTCCTATCCTGGCTTCTCTTCATTAGCTTCCTGTTAAATCCAGAATAGAATTTAAAATCCCCCTTCTCACATATTTAGCCTTATATGTTCCATCATATATCACAGATATGATTATTCCTTATGTTCCTAACAGAGCACTTCGCTCTCAATCTGCAGGTTTACTAATGGTTCCTAGAATTTCTAAAAGTAGAATGGGAGGCAGATCTTTTAGTTATCAGGCTGCTCTCCTGTGGAACCAACTACCAGTTTGAGTCCGTGAGGCAGATACTCTGTCTACTTTTAAGGGTAAGCTTAAAACTTTCCTTTTTGATAAAGTTTATGGTTAGAGTGGCCTCTGACTGATGGAGGACATTGGGAACCATTTTTTATTATTATTCTGCTTATATCTGTCTCTATTCTCCCACTCTGCAGCATTTGATAGTTCTATCTCTAACATTATGCTTTCTCTGCTATTTCTCACTGAGTCTGGTTCTGCGGGAGGTTTCTTCCTGTTAAAAGTGAGTTTTTCTTCTCTACTCTCGCTAAAGGCATGCTTAATGTGGGGACTGCCTTCGGGTCAATGAGTCGATGCAATCAACTGGTTTTCCTTAGAAAACTTTGAATCAATTTGACTGTATGATCTGGTGAACAGTTAAGTGCCTCAAGATTACATGTGTTGTGAATTGGTGCTTTATAAATAAACGGTATTGAATTGAAATGAATTATTACAATGTATGAGTTTGTAAATGAGAAGACATCCATGGCTCCAGCCTTATCAAAATATTACAATTTGTTCTTAGATGAAGGACACCGCTATCATTCCATTCACAAATCTTTGGCACGTACATAATGAAGATGATAACTGTATGTCTGGACAGGGGAACTGTCCCATTTGGATAAACTATTTGGAAAAACATCATTTTAGACATGCAACAGGCAGGTATTATTAGGGTTTCACAGACTCCACATAATCAATAAAAAATATCCTCTAAGGAGTAAAGACTGGTGGGAAAGAAAGGTGCCGAATGAATTTCCAGATATAGAGTAGAAAGAA
>NW_015151198.1:8137-11629 GCF_000732505.1 Cyprinodon variegatus
TGGAAATTTTGAAGGAGTCATAACCATGTATTTTTTCCTATAAAGTCCTTCTGACATTGCATTTTATTCATGTTAAATCATTATGGATTATCATCATCATCATCACTATCAAATAAATAAAGCTCATACTGACATCTTTTTTATACCTTTTTCTTCTCATGAATGGCCAGAATTTGACTTGTGTGTATGCGCGTTTATGTGGATGTAGCATCCGCAAAATTAGCTTATCAACATCACTTAGTCATCTCTTTCACCAAGTGTTCATTTCCGGGAAAATGTGTTTTGTTATATTTGTGTATCGTGTTAAAGATAGATAGATAAAAATGATCAGTTTATTCTTGCAACTGCCTAAGGGACTTTGCACTGCATGGAACTTTCTGCAGGAGGGAAAACAAGATAAAACTGAATAAAAAAGAATTAAAAATAAAAAAAAAATGTGTTTCCCTTGACATAAACATAAAAAATAAACATATTACAAATCTCTACATTTGGCTGCAAAGGTTTAAAAAATTTAAGATTTCACACATTGTGCTGCCATTTTTCATCATGGCCATAGTGTCTCCAAGGCAGTGAGTCATCATTGTTTTGTATCACACCCATTATTTAGTGAGTTGTGATACAAACCTTATGCTCTCTCTGCTTTTTCTCATCATAGCAGCTTCATTTGGTTTGTTCCTGTTAGGCTGTGCCTTCATCCTGGAAAGATATATCAGCTGTGCTGCTGCCATCAACACCTCTGTTTATAGAAGATAAAGTTAGAGTTGTTTTTTTGTGTTTAGTCCTGTTTTTTTTTCTAGACATAGCTTTGGGCTCAGCTTTTTCTATGACGAACTGTATGTTCTGTCTTTCACCCTTGATATGAAAACTTCAGAGTTCACCTGCTTAACTGTTTTGTTTTTCAAGACAGAGCCTCTAGTGGTGCTAGTTTACTGTTAGCCTTTGTATCTCTACTTCTTTTTCTATGTTTGCTTCTGTCTCCTTGAATTCCATCCTCAGCACTGAGCCTGGTTTTGGTTTTTCTGCTGGATCCTGTTCCAATCAAGATTTTCATTAAAAGTTCCCCCAAAAATCAAGTTAATATCGTCATTTCATGCTCATCCAGCAAGAACATTTCCTGAAAGTCAATGACTATTGGCAATCAGCTCTTTTTCCTTTATAGAAACTTTGAACCAATCTGACTGTATGATCTGGTTTAACTGTCTGTGGCAAGTGTCTTGAGATGACATGTCTCTTGAACCTTAGAAAAAAAACATTTTACTTGTAGATTTATCAAAAATTGGTGGAGCATTTATGAGTAATGGCTATTCCAGTGTAAAGTTAGTCTGAGCATGTGCTAATTATCTTGGTATTTTTAATGCAAAGAAGAAATTCATAATCAGGCTCCATCGTGTTGAAAGATACTCCCTTGGCCTGACATTTGACTTTAGTCTATTGCTCCCACTGGCCTTAGTGTGTTTCCAAACTGAGATCCCAGTGCAAGTCTGGTAACTTGACCTCCTCCCTCCCTCCCTCTGTCGCCCTCAGTGCACCCAGATTACGGTATGCTGCCCTTTGGAAATACCCTGGCTGCAACCAACATAATGCTGTGGAAAACACTGAAAGGTACCCATCAGCTTGGTAATATTTTTTTTAGCTCCTCTCATCAGCAATTATTTTGGAGGAAAAATGAAAAAAGGAGATTTAAATCTATTCCGTAATGAAGAGATAATGGGGAAATTGGAAATTCTACAGCAAATCTGTAACAATTTCTCTAATATAATGAGTAATTTAATGCTATTAGTTTAAGATAAGCATCAATTAATGAGATGACCACCTCCTTAATCTAATCTCTGTATCTGTTCATTTAGTAAGAACTGCACACAAATCTGCCAAATAAAGCTTATGCACCTCACAGAGGCTACTTCTATAGTCCGCTGAACTTCAAAGAATATGTTTATGTAGGCAAATAAAAAAAACAGATCCGTGGCAAAAAAATAATAAAATGTAGGCTGGACTCATTTGACCTCCCATCCTTACTGTCATGCAGAGATGAATTATTTTCAATTGGCATTACTGCCTTTATAGAAAAGCAAAGGAAAAGGGTTGGAGCCTGACCACACACTTATCTCTTGATGAACACAAACACACCCACTCTGCATCTCCAAGCGAAGCTCTAGCCTTACCTCTCACAGCAAAGCCTTAGCTCCGGGTGCCGCTTTTCCTCTGCAGTGAAGCCCTGCAGCCTGCCAGCTCAGACCTCCTCAGCGTGTTATCCTCAGCGTGAAGGCAGCGAGGCGTCCCTCCTTTATCCTCTTATAGAGTCTAGGTTGATGAGATGCTCCGTCTCCTGACAGACCAAAGCTGCTGCTTCTGTCACTGCTGTGAGCGTGTTTCTGAAGCTAATGGCTGTGAGGACAGGCTGTGTATTCGTGGGAGAGGAGGGTAAACACTGAGAGTGGGTAGTGGCAGGGGACCTGCCTTGCAGATATTTGCCTTGTTGCGGTTAAATTTAAACCACCCTTCCCTCTGACACCTTGAGACACGGCTGCCTTTCCCCTCAAACCCACTCAGAGCTCTAATGCTGACATACGTACCCTGACATCGAAGCTGTGAAGTCTGTGACAAACTCAGAGAGAGGAATATCTGAATGAAAGGCATTAAGGGGAGAAAAATTGGCCTCCATTTTTATTCATATATACATATTATTTTGTCTATACTCACTCAGAGACTAGTGCCTAACAGTCATTAAGCAGGGTGCAGCCTGGATAGTTTCCTGCTCCGAACACACAGGAGAAAAAATAAATATGCATACACAGTCTCATCGATCTGGACAGACCAACTAACCCAAGAGCCCTTTTTTTCATCAAAGACATAGAACAAATTTGCATTTACAGTGTACACAGCTCCATTGAAGATGCTGTAGTACATATGCCAGGGGCTTTGGTGGTGCTGTGACAGTGCCACAGAATAACACCAAAAGCACTGACAAAAACACTGGGCATGCGTAGACAGCTCAGGCTCGATTTGAAAATCTCAAATTGGTAAGGACACTTAAGCCAAGGTGAATGTGCGTCAGCGGTCTAATAGTCCTGGCAGTAAGAAAGAAACTAGGATGAGGAGGACACAGGATGCTTTCTAGGGACAATTCATTTAGCCACCACCAGGAGATTTATGGTTACCCAAAATCCCTTGTGTGACAGGACACATAGGTACAACCTATCCTCATGAAGTTTTACAAAAATACAAGGGCGTAGGTTTGATTTGAACTTTGGTAGGGACACTATTAGTCTGGTGTCATTGGTGCTATGCAATATGCATGCCCTTTTTTATGCTCGATGTGAGCATCCGTACTGATAAGAGGAATTCATTGTTAAAAGAGAAAAGCAACATTTTGCTCCATTAATAAAAATGTTATAAGCTCTACACCCACTAGATGCTGTCAATCAATGTTTGAAGTATCACCAGCTCTGATCAAGGTGGAATTAGGACCGTTTTCCACTTTCAAAATGGTTT
>NW_015151198.1:13369-26938 GCF_000732505.1 Cyprinodon variegatus
CCAGTTTTGGGTACTCTAGCCAAGCTGAGTTTTGCTGAGTCAAAGTGAGTTTTTGGCAACCTGAGTCCTGATCTTGTTTTTTTATCTTTGCCTCTTGGCAGGAAGTCATTCTACAAACTGGATGTTTTGGACCTTCTCCCCTTGTAAGGATCATTTGAGCTTCAAACTGAGCTGGGGATTCAAACTGGAGGTTCGGATCTACTTTTCCCCAAAGGATTGTTTTAGCTTACATACTGAGCAGGGGATTCATCTCCACAAGAACTGTTCAAATACCAAAGGAAATCTAAGTGGCAGTCAGCTCCTTCGCTCCTCAAGGAAACACCTTAACCTGGGTAAACCCTGTCTGCCCTCCAACGAGCAAGACGATTATTGGAACAACCCACACTGACTGGATTCAGAGAAAGACACCTTTACCTGAAACGTAAGTCCTGTTGCCTTTATTCCCTTCTGTTACCCCCATTGGGGCGGGGCTTTGGGATGCCTTGGGTCGTCCTACGGCAGCCGCCTGTGGTGCTCTTGGAGGGTTCCATGGTGGCGGACGTGGGCTACAGCCCTGATAGCTCTGCTGCTGCTGGATAGATCCGGGGTGAGTCCAGGGGTCTGGGGTCCCTGGGGCATGTTGCCCTCGGGCAGGTGCCTCGTCATTGTGTTGGGGTTTGGGTTCTGTGGGGAATGCTGCCTGGGGTCTGGACAGGTGTACGCCCGGCTGTCCGGCCCTGCCAGTGCCTCTGGTGTGCTGGGGGCCCTCGGGGCCGGTTGAGCTGAGGGGGGCATGGACATTAACACCTTATGGCAGATGCTTACCCAATGCTTTGCACTCTGCTAGCGGGGGAAGGGGAGGTAGGGGGAGTCGGAATGATCTAGGTCTGGATGTCTTTTGTTTCTTGTGTGATGAGTGATTTGAATGTTAATGTACTGTAGGGGAGGGATCACATCTCCGGTGGTGGTGGGGGGGGTGTCCGGCGAGAGTTGTCTCCCCCTTTTTTTTTTCTCGATGGACAGGATGGGGGGCTGGCCCTGGTTTGTTGGCCCTTACGCCGGTCCCTGGCTCCCGTACTATGGTGGTGCTACTGGTCAGGCCCCCCTCTAGGGGAACGAGGGTGCCTGTTGGAGTCAGCGGGGTGTTTGGCTTCCTGGGAGTGCAGTAAGCACCCCAGTCCTTTGATCCCCATCCCCGGAATCCTCCGTCTGCCTGCTCCGTCACACTGCCACACATGTAGGTTTTTGGGGAGGTGGCCATTACTGGAGGGCCCCACCTTCTGATGACATCCCCGACCCCAAATTTATTTTGCATTTTTGACACATCAATCTACAACATTTTCACAATACACATCTATGTAGGGCATTGTCTGGGGGGGTGAGGAGGATGTGAGTGTTATGTGTGAATGTGCGTCCACGTTTTTTTTTTTCTGTTTGGCGTGAGTGGGGGCACTAGGGTGGGAAGGAGTAATTGAGATTGAGGTTTTTTTTTTCTCTCTCCCAGGTTGGGATCTGAACTGCTCCACCTCCCAAGCACATCTCAAGTCTCCGCTAAGTGCGGAGCCCATTCCCCCTTTCCTGCTCTCACTCCGCTAGCTGGCACCTGGGCTCGCCGGTGCACTGGTGGTGCTCGGGGTTTGGGGGTGGATGCCCGGGTGGCTATTGGCACATTCCTGGCAGCTTAGGGTTAGGGTTATCTCTCTAAGATATAGAATTATTGTCTATATCTTAGAGAGATATGTTTTCAAAACCAAGTAAATAATGGAGATGCTTATCAGTGGAGGTAAGACAAGAAAAAGCAAAGTGAAAAACTTAATTTACAGCATCTATTTAAAATTTTCCATTAAATTTAATTCAGTTTATTTATAGTGACAATTCACAACACATGTCATCTCAATGCACTTTACAATTCACCAGATCATGCATGTCAAAGTAATCACAAAAAGTGAGAATGCATCCTGTTTCAGGCTGCCTTTTCTTTGAATTGTACTGTAATAAGTTCTTTAATCAGGAATAAATTATTTGCTTACCACGGATAAAATGTAAAAAGAGTTAATTTCTTATTTTAGGAGGCCTGGAATAAGAAATTAATTCTTTTTACATTTTGAAATCATAATCAAAGGGTATTTGAGATGAAATGGAAAGAGATTTTTTATAATTTAGCTGTGATGTTGTAAAATGAAAGTAATTTTTCAGTTAAGTAAAATGAGGAATTGAGAGACGCTCTGGCTGGTAAGTAGCTTTGTGTATAACAGGAGACAACACATAGCAGTCACTCTCACATGAGTATGTGAAGAGCATGACAGTGAGCTTAAGGTAATTATTAGCTGAAAGAAAGTTATCACCCTGATGAAGCGTCTCTCTGTTGGATTGGTTAAATGAGAAAGAGAGAGAGGGTGAGGGTTAGGGAGTGGGATAAATATCACAGAGTCCTTCTTTAAGTACTCAGTTACTAACCTGCAGCAAGAAAGAAGACATTCTCATAGATGAGAGAGAGTTGCAGTTAAAATTCCAGTTCTTCTTGCTAATTAGAATATAAGCCAACGTCTGATGAAATCAAGGGTTTTTGTTTTATATTTTGTAATTTTAAAATTGGTCAGTGGTTCTGAAGGTATAAGAGGAAGACATAAGATGGATGTGAAAGAAGTTTCCTAAACTTTACAAGAAAATTTCAAGAAGAATTATAGAGGATTCGAAGAAAATTCAAAGCAGTTTCACCAATCGATTTGTTTTTTAGTACAGGGACCCAAGTCCAGCACTTTTCAGAAGAAGATTTAGAGAACCAGATTTGCCCGCACACTGTGTTAGTTATTTGAACGAAAGGCTATGGTTTCTATTAAAAGAAAATAAACAATGGAGAAAAAAAGCCTGGGTGTGTGCAGTAGAGTGGGTTTGACTCTGGGAAGTTCTTATTAAAAGTCAGTCTTTACAAAGCAAAAGGTTTAAAAAAGGGGATTCTGCTTTACTCCCAATTTTAAACACACTTAGCAGTTCCATCTTAGCAGAAGTAAAAATAGTTTACTCCTCAATTTGAACATCTGTGGATCAATGCAGCTTAGTAATCTAGTGTAGTTTAACTTGGCCAGTGGATATAAAGACTGAAAATAAACACCGAAGAACAACTTGGGTCTGGATATAGTCCTGTGGGGAACTAGGGAACTGTGGGAACTACTTTATTTGACTTTATTACTTTATGAAGACAGCTTTCCAAGAATATTTGCTGTCCCAGGGCATAAAAAATACTTTACAGGGTTCTGAGTAAAAAGTGCTTTACTCACAACCCTTGAAAAATACTTTATAGGGTTCTCTCTAAAAGTCAACCTTTTCCACTAAGAGAAATGGAACAATTTGTTACTTTGTTCAAGCTTTAATTTTCATCTACGTAGAAATTCATCAGAGGAACATGCTGTTTGCCCCTCAATTTGGGTTAGGGTGCTCCCAGTGAGCCTATATAGTCCTAAAATGTTGTAATAATAGGTTTATTGATTTTTGTATTTTGCTAGAATGCTGCTGCATTGATCTCCTGCCGGAGCCTACTAATAAGGCATGTTAAATATAACTTAGGAGTGTAGACATATGTCAGGGTAAATTCTTCAATTTTGTGTAAATGCATACATGGGCATGGTTCTTAAGTATATCTGGAGGTATTAGCAAGTTTCCTGTAGCCAAGTCTTAATCAATAATCAATAAAAACAACAATTGTAAAAGCAGAAACTTGTTGTTGCGACAGGTAAAAGCAGAAAGTCAGTGGCTCCTAGACTATCTGATTCACTTTTTGAAAAAAAAATATATCAGATGAAGACACTTAGCACAGCACAGTGATTTCTGTCTGCAAAACAAGGAGGACTTTACAAGAACTGTTAAGGGGAGTGATCATACCAACTCCAGCATCTGTTGCTTGTAACGGCTCGTCATGCGCCTCAGATGCTCAGAAGCTCATGAGGTGCTGCTTCAGCTGCTCAAATGAGTCAAGGCGCGCTACTCCTGCTTCTGTACACCTTTTGCAGGACCTTTTGATGCGTTTCAACCATAGACTTTGCATGTAAAGCGGCTGCTTCTGTTGCCCGAAGCGCTTTGGTTGGGAACGTAGAATAAGAGGGAGTGAGAGGTGGAAAAGGCTGGATTCTGCGTAATCACGTACAGAAACAAAAGGATTGCTCTAATCAAATACTGAGAATAGCTTAACAATATGTCACCTTAATCCTCGTTATATAAGGAAAGGTTGAGGATACAGACTGAATTTAATAGGCTTTCCACCCATCAGATTGGAGGCTGTATTAAAACATTCTAGTTTTTTTTTTTTTTTCAGTTTTTTTGTTGTTGTTTTTTACAAGCGTAGGGAGAAAAAGGTTAAAAACCTGGGCAAGGTTACTAGCGTTAGAGCCGGGCAAATATCACCATATATAAAAACTAGCTTTGAGTTTACTCATGATATAAAAAAATAATCAAGCACGCTTTTAAAATGTATTATTTAAAGTTTTACATGCTTAAATTGAATGCAGTTTGAGAGACAAAGAGGTGCTTTTTGATGCTCTCAATATTGCTTTCCTCTCCCCAGACTTAAGACAAAATTTAGAATTTGCTATCAATTTTAAAGCCGTTATATTAACAGTGCGATCAGGGAAATCACAATGGCTTGATGGGCTCTTAGCAAGTTTCTTCAAAACATTCTTGAACATTTAGTTTGAATGATTTAATTCTGATGCTCTTCCTAAAACATGTTATCAGCCCTGTAGTCCCCTGATATTGAGAAAGGATAAGGTCCCAAAATACACCCAAAAGTCTGTACTTCTTATAGATCTATACATTTGTTAAACACGTAAGATCCTGGCTAATTTGTTGGCTCATCGACTAGAAAATCAGAGTCAATGGGAAGTACTGTATAAATTTTTCTCCCTCAAAAAGTTTGACTATGGCCTTTTACTTTGGTCTTGGATAGAAATATACCGGTATGTGTAGAAACCAAAGTCTTTTACTATGAATTCTGAATGCTGTGTTTCTCCAACCAGCTAAAATCCTTACCTTCAATACTCCAGGTGATGGATTACTATGGAACATCTCTGGGTGTAAAAGAAATTCAGAATGAAGTATAATAATGAGCTAATATATTACTAAACTACTGTAGTTTCCCCCCCTCACCTGAATGAGTATTTAAAGACCTCTTCATAAGTACGGTTTACTCCAATCAAGACCCCATTGTCCTGTTAATACAGAGGTCTACCTACACATACAAACTAATATCTGCCTTTTGACTCACATTACCCACAGGAGCACAAGCTTTCTGTTTTCAGGACTCCGAGTTACTGGGCTGACAACCTTCCTTCAATTGCAGAGGAGAAACTAAAAGAAAATGATATCACCATCAATGTTGTATTGGCTCCACTTTAGAGCTCTGCCCATGTCAACATCAGGTCCAACCAGACATTCACCTAGACTACCCTGGATTAGCTGAGAGGCTCTGACTGACCTTTGTCTTCCTCTAAATCCACCAAAGCCAGGCGTACAGTACACTGTGCGATTTTTTTTTCGATCGTTGCACGCATGTTTCATTCACCTCATGGGTTTGCATTGTTAATTGGTCTGAAAACATTCCAATTTCTCTAAATTAGTGAGAAGCTCATTTGATCATATTACAAATTCTTCCAGATAAACTTAGGTTTTTCAACCACAAAATCCATCTTAAACTGTAATATGCTTTTCAACCATGTTCACCATTCCTCTTTGTACATAGTAGTTTAGTTTAATTGAGTTTCACTCGTCTTAGTTGAGAGAGTTAAACTGATATGTTTGACTTGGAGCTGAATGATTTTTGTTAATAAACTCTTATATTTTGAACAGAAGTTATGGTGAATTTATTCCATGTATGTGCAGAATTTACTGATTGACCATGATTAGTGCTTGAATCACTCTTTCACTTATAGCTAGTAGGGTGTGTGTTCTTAAAAAGTATATAACAGCCAAAATAAAATCTGATTAAAAAAGATATTTTACCAACCCTACCGGGGAGGGCAATAAACATCTTAAAGAATCAGAAATATAAACTCCCAGCTGGGTGGGAATTGAAAATAATATAAAATCACAACACTATCATCAGAAGCACTTTTCAGCTCTATATATCCTGCCTGGATCTGAGCAGCAAAAAAAATCTGTATTAATTCATGTTAATAAACTCCCTTGTGATCTCTCATGGTTGAAATTGAATTCATATCAATCAATAAGCAATCAAAATAAACAGTTATCACTAATCTACATTTCTTATCAATGTATGTTTAATAATGTAACTAATAATATTTATTGCATGCATGTCATACACATGCAGTAATACTGAGTTAAAAACTTCCAAATACACATATTTTATGCTAAACACTGTAGTAATGATTTACCTGGTTGTAAGATATTTTCGGGCATTTTGGACAACTTGCACAGGAGTTTGAGACGTGACATCTGCAGTTATTTGGCACTACAGCTGAATTTCATCTATACTCAAGTGGTCAGAGTTTATTTCAATCTTTTAACCTTCATCCTTACTCATTACTTCATCATTACTTACTCTGCGTTTCTATGCTTTTACAGTCCATAACCTTCATCCCCACTATTCACAGCAGTAGGTTTGTGATTTCAGCCCCTGCTCTGACCAAACATTATTTCCCTGAAGTTGTTCTGTTTCAACGGATAAGTCGTGTTGATGGTTAGGATGGATCCATTGAAGCATAAAGGCTGCATACTGCCTCGACCCATTAGAAATAAACATAAAGGGTGAAGACTATGCAATATAAAGTGTAGGTTATATATTCCTAACCCAGAGAAAACGTGCAGCCCTTAAAGCTCTGGGCTTCACAGATTTCCATGGATGAACAAAAAATACATTGGGGGTGTCAAATCTCCACCTTCATTCATACTAAATGAAACCAGATTGGGTTCACTCTGCAGATGTGTGTGGAATATCTGTTTTACTTTAGTTCTGTGTCCACATAAGGGATGGACATAAGGGGGACATGCGTGTACAGTTTAAAGTCTCTGTAGGGCACTTTTAAAAGAAAGACTGGGGAAAAAGCAGATTTGGAAATTTGTTCCATTTAAAAAATTAACCTCGACGTTCAACAAAAGGTAAACAGCAGGTAAAGAAGGTAAAGAGTACACAGAACTAAATGTCAAAGACTTAAACAGGGTAAACCTCCTTAAAATATTAAAGATCATCTTATCATATGGACTGATATTTTTGCCAAGCTAACGTTGTATGTCCAAATAATTTTCTTACAAAAGGCTATTGATAGCATTGATACATTTTTAATGTTCAAGGGGTTTTATTTATAAAGTAAAAATTTCCCAAAAATTTATCATGATACACACATTTAATTTCGAGTTACTACAGAATGCAATTTGCTCAGGATTCAAATCAGTCTAATTCGTTTAATTACACAATATTATCTTGCAGATATATTTAGTACAAAATCCCCTATTTAATGAAAATGTAATACATTGCAGTGAAATTCAAATGAACTTCTGAGGACAGTGGACGGTACGGACTATATCCATTATGGAGGATAAGGCTCTCCAGTACAGTATATGAGTGACCATCTTCCTTTAATGTCTGAGAGCTAAGAGGATAGAAAGAAGCACCATACAGTAATGCCAGGAGTGCTTTTAAAATAAAAAGTTAATGGATGTAGTGAAGTCCAGTTTTACTGGCAGCAATAGCTTCTTAAATGAATGTGTTCAGAAAACGGACATGGGTAAACACCAAGACACTGAACAATGAGTATTTTCTACTACAAAGAAAACTTAAGGGACACACAGAGAATAAAAATGAAAAACAATGACATTTAGAATGTCTCTGCTGAAAAAGTACAGTTCTTAAATAAGGAAAGAGCTCTAGATAAGAGACTAAAGTAAACAGAAACTAAACTACAGTACATGTAGTTTTGAAAAAAGTTAGCTTTTGCCAGTTTTGTAAAATGAAAAAAAAAACTGCCAAAAAATAGCACCTTATGCATTGTTTTCAATGAGTTTGCTAGCCTCTACATAAATAGGTACATAAATCTATACAAAAAAAATAAAACAAAATTGTTCTGCTACTACTCAGTAAAGAGAACCCTTCATTGAGTAGTAGCAGAATGATTATCTTTTATTTTCAATTAAAGCGGAAATTCAACACATATTGGTTCCCAAAATAATTTTACTTTTCAAACAAACGCATAACTTCAAAACAATATTTAAGAGTCCATCCCTGTTAACACTGGGAAGTAACTAAATGATGATTCTTATTTCAACCATTGCATATATTAGCTGCAACATATGAATCAAGATGCTATGATCAACAAAATTTGATTGGCAGATGACAGTTGATATATGATTGGCCGAATTTAGGTGTACAAGCTGACATATAACTAACCGGCCTGCATGAAATAACAAAATAAAACAAAAAAGACAGATTTAAAGACAGGATTTTTTTTTTTATAGAAATGTTTCAAATTTTGGGGCAATATAGTCTGATAAAGAGTACATTTATATACTTGTTTACACCAGAATGATTAAAAATTTTAATTTGACTTCCCTACAACTTTAAAGGGAATTGTTGGCCTGGCTGAAGAGGCGAGGTGCTCCGTTCCCCCATAATGGGGTGGGGATTACAATGTTAGCAAGAAGGAATCAACTCAATCACTGGATTGTCCTGTAGGTTTTTGAAAGCTAAATCTGAGTCCACGCCCTCTGTTAAAGGTTGTTTTTTTCTTTCTTAACATAGATGGCTTCCTTCTCACCCCTCTCAATCCCCACCTATCCTCTCTGTCCAAGAAGTGAACATTTTGGTCATCAAAAGAATGTCCTCTGTCCATAAAGTGTAGATGTATTGTACAGTCTTGTCCAGAGGAGGTCCGTCTTCTGTGTTGGGCCATGCATCTGTGGTGAGGCTATTTGGTTTCTCCAATATAAAAATCAGAGTATTCATTATTGCAGTGAACAGCATACACCACTCCCCTCATATTTGGTCTGAGGGTTTTGTCTTTAGGATGCAATAGTCTCTCTTTATGGATCTTGTTAGGTATGGGAATTATACTGGGATTTTGTGTTTGGAGAATATCCGCAAGCAAAACATATGGAATGGCAATGTTTTTGCGTTTAATCTTCATGTTGTTATGTTGTCTTTTGGATGTCCTTGCTGATTCCTTGCTGATTTGACAAACGCCAAGAGTATCATTCATGTGTTTCTTTTCTTTGTGCGTCCATTCTGTTTTAGTAGAGACATGCTCCTGGTGTTGTAAGGTTCTGATGACTGAAAGTTTGTGTTCCAGTGGGTGGTGTGAGTCAAAAAGAAGATAGTGGTTTATGTGAGTGGATTTCCTATACACTGCAGTGTTAAGATTTCCATCTCCTTCCATGCCCACCAAACACTCCAGAAAAGACACCAGAGAGGTCGTTGCCATCCTCTCTGGTGAATTTGATGTTGTGGTCAACTGAGTTGATGTGTCCTGTGAAAGCTTTCAGTTATTTTAGCTGGATTTTGACCAAAATGTTATCCACATATCTTGACAAATGGGTTGGCGGTGTTTACCTGAAAGTGTCCAAAGCTCTTTTTTCCATTTCTTCGATGTAAAGATTGGTTGTAATTGGTGATACAGGAGATTCCATGGCACAACCATGCTTCTGTCTGTAAAAACTATCCCTTAACTTGAAATAGGTTGTGGAAAGACAAAGGCCCAATTGGGTGCAGATCTGTAGTTGAAGACATTTCCTAACTGTTTCCACTGCATCTGATATTATTTGATTTAAACTTAGTCTTCTAGAGACATTTTTAAGAGCTCTCTGCTGCCAGGAAAAGTTTTCCAACAAAGGCAGTCTCCAGCTGTCCGGACATATTATGTATTGACCTCAGGTCATAAAGGGGTTGGTAAAACAGCAGGGACAGGTGCACCAACTCTCAGTGAGGTAGTTTGAACTCATGGATTAACAGCTACCTGACAGAGAGGCCACAATACGTCAGACTGGGGAAGGCTGTCATTGGAACAGTTAAGACAAACATGGGTGCTCAGCGAACCGTCCTTTCCGCATTCTTCTTCACAGTTTGTACATCAGACTTTTCCTATGAAAACATGCCACCAACATGCCATATTCAGACATACTCTGATGAGGGGTGGGGACTAATCAAAGTACAGAGCTGTGATCAATGAGTTCTTACAGTGGAGCAAGGGCAATGGGCTGGTGTAAAACACTAGCAAAGCAAAGGAGATGATTGTGGACTTTAGCAAGAGAAGAGCTCATCATAGACCTACCATCATGGACAATGTGGAAATCGAGGTGTTCTCCACATGTAAGTACCTCGGAGTCCACTTTGACAATAAGTTGGACTGCTTGTTGCAGGCAAATGCGGCATACAAAAAAGGGACAAAGCAGACTCTACTTCCTCAAACAACTAAGGTCGTTTCATGTTTGTAGGGATATACTTTTCCTCTTTTATCAGTCACTTGTGGTCAGTACTGCTCTGTTTGCAGTTGTCTGCTGGGGAAACAGCATTACTAGCAGGGACAGGAACAGAAGAGACAAGTTCATCAGGTGTGTGGCAGTGATGGGGAGGGATGCAGTTGATAGAGAGGAACTGGAAGAGAAAAGGTCTAGGGCAATAATGAAGTCCATTAGGGCAAATGGGA
Source organism: Cyprinodon variegatus (assembly GCF_000732505.1). Lineage (NCBI taxonomy): Eukaryota > Metazoa > Chordata > Actinopteri > Cyprinodontiformes > Cyprinodontidae > Cyprinodon > Cyprinodon variegatus. Next base: position 23,992 of record NW_015151198.1, read on the forward strand.
GCCATCCATTGAACAGCACTATGGTGGCTCTAGAAAGCGGCCATAGTTCGAGACTGATCTCTGTGAGAAGTAGAACGAGGAGACACACAAGATCTTTTGTCACCGCCGCCATTAGACAGTTTAATGCCTCTTGAAAGTGTTTTTAGATAACTATTATTTATTTTTTCTTTGTTTTATATCTAATTTTGCTTTTTTTTTACTATCTGTCTGTCTGTATTTCCGTCTGTCAGTCCGTCCATCCATCCATCCGTCAATCTGTTTGTCTATTTCCTAATGATAGGTGGAGAAATCTTAGATTTGGACCAAATAAAAAATAAAACAGAATGTCTAACAGGCTATTGCCGAAATATATATATATATTTTGATTTAATGCCCTTTACCTCACCAAGTTTAGTTTACAAGTTTCATGACCTGTTAGTTGTTTACAGATTTAACTGATGAGGACATGATGATTTCTTGTCTCTGGTTTATCTATGGTCTCTCAGCACATTCCTTTAAAATATAATTTTCATAATTGCTTAATTTTGCCCTAAATAGCATCCACTGTAATTAGACAGAAGTGTATCATCATATTTCTTTAGAATTACAAAAAATGAGTATAAAATGTTTTTTGACATAAAAAATTTGTGTACCGGTAAATTACAAAACTAAACCAAACTGATGACTGAATGAGAGGGTTCTGAAATTTCTGAAGTCAACCACAAGCATGTGAGGGCGACGAGGGATTGCTGGCTGGAAACTTGAGGGCTTGAATGTTCTGACTCTCTTAATTTTTATACAAGCCAAAGTCTTGCCAAGCTCAGCAATGCAAGTGTTCTACCAAAAATGACATTCTAATGGTCAGTTTTATCTTCATTATATCTCAATTTTTATCTAAATTTACTTTCAAAATTTTTAACTGTACCTCTCATTGGTTGAGAGCTACAGATTAAATTAATTGGCTTACAACAAAAATTTGGAGAACCTGTGTACGTATTACATTTTTTAAATTACATTCTTTGCATATTCATATTTAGTCTTTTTTGTATTTGTATACGCAAAAAAGAGATTCAACTGCTTATAAGCATGAAAGAAAAGTTTTTGGCACTAAAAAAACAAAAAAATTAACCAATTTGAGAAAAGAAATTACAACATCCTTAATCCTCCTGTGAAATAATTTCACTCTGACACTTTTTTGTTTTCAGTTTTCTGCATGATGAATAAAAGAGCATTTTCTTTTTTTTCTAACTCACAATGCAAGTCATCTCAAGGCACTTTACAGAAAAATTTTAACCAGATCATTCAGTCAGATTTGCTAAAAGTTTCTATCTTTTATTTTTATTTATTTTTTTTTCTTAGTTTCTGTGTAAGGAAAACCAGTTCATTGCATTGACTCATTGACTCAACAGCAATACATCACACAAAGCATGCTTGTAGCGATAGTGAAGAGGTAAACTCCCTTTTAACAGGAAGCAACCTCCCGCAAAACCACAACCAGGCTCAGTGTGAGCAGCCATCTGCCAAGGCTGCCTGGTGTTCAAGGAGACAGAAGTGGACAAAGTATAAGAAGCAAAGATATAAAAGGTAACAATCAACCATCTCCACAGGCAGTCGCAACCAGGAAACACAAAGCCAGGCAAACCAGGTCAGAGCCAGTATCCATGCCAAAGGATGAAAGACAGCACAAACAATTATTCGAAGTCAGAGAAACAGGACTGAAAAACAGGCCAACCTCCAGCATCTATAAACAAAGGTGTTGATGGCAGCAGCACAGCTGATGATATTTCTCTCCAGGATGATGTCAAAGCCAAACAGGAATAGACCAGCAGTCCGTTTTTAAAAGCAGATTTAACAAACTAAGAGTCAAATCCTCAACTCTGAAATGATCTTGCCTAGGGTTGGAAACTCAATTTTTTTTTGTTTCACAACTGCTGCTGTGAATTAGTTTAATCAACTAATGAGTAGGTCCACTCAGAGTGGAACAATTGCAGAACAAGTATGACAAGCCATTGTCAGTGGAGCCCCGATTCAACGAGCAACCATGACAACAGGCAATAGGAAGCGCCTATTTCACCCCACTGGAACAACAACCTCCTCAACAATTACTCCACAGCATCCCCCCATAAACCAAACACCCACCCCCACAGACGCCAGAGCAGGTAACCAATTAATTAATCTTGCTTCTAAGGAAACTATTTTTAAGCCACTCTACAGTAATCTTCGCTTATTGTTCAGACATAAGTCTGAACAATAAGCGAAGATTACTGCTGATGACTGGCCTGATTACTAATTTCATTTACCTGCCTAGCTCTGCCCAGTTCTCATTACCACTCTGATCCACCTGCTTAACCAGCTTTCAAACAGTCATCAGTGCCAGATTATTTAAGCATTTGGTGAGAGTTCTCTAGTGTATTTGAGTGTTTGTGATTGCCTGATCCGGACTCGTTCTGCCTCTGGATCTCTGAGCCTGCCTGTCCCCATTCTGATCCGTTCACCCGACCTGCTTTCGGACTCCTGCTAGATTTCTGCCTGTCAGTGACACAAACCTGGAACTGTTTCTCATTACCGGCTTTCGTTTTGCACTCTGGATTATCCTGCCATCCTTAAGGGCAGGTTATACTCCCGCAGCAGTGTGTAGGAATAAGCCTGTTTCAGATATATTTGATTTATGTCTAATTTTAAAGCATGGTCTGCACTATGTTATTCACAATGCTAAAGGGATAATCACAAACTAGCTGTGGGTCTAGATACGGCCGAGGCGGTGAGGCAATGGAAAAACGCAAGGGGCAAGTATGTGCAACAACGGAGGGACATGAGGACAAAAAAGAGCGAGTATCCAGGTGGAGAAAGGGTCACAGTGTTGTCATGCACCTCGCTCCTTTACCTGGTCCAACTTCACGAGTCGTTTTCCACAATGGCAGTCAGTGTTGTGGCTGAACGCGTTCATTGAATGGAAGTTCATGAACTT
>NW_015151198.1:28881-30859 GCF_000732505.1 Cyprinodon variegatus
GTACTTTCTATTCCCTACATTTTTAAAACAAACATTACTAGTCACTCTTGGCTTCGGTTTTAGGTTTATGAATATTTATTTCACGTCATGTGCGCCATCCAATGCAGATCATTGGCGAGATCCACGTCTAGTGATAACTAGTGTAATTGGATGAGTCATAGAACGCAAACACTCATTGGTTAGCTATTCGTGAAATTTGTGTTTATGCCATGTTACAATTCGGATACAGAAATCCCAAAGAATTTTTCGAAATAGTCGAAAAATTTAGATTTCAATTCATAAAGTGGCATCTGGCTGTTTTTTTTTTTTTGTTTTTTTTTAAGGTTACTTTTATAACTACTTTAATACTTCATGTAGTTTTTGGAGCACATACTTTTTCAGTTCTACTCGAGTAAAGAGGTAAAGATGATACCTAAACTTTTACCAGAGTGTTTTTAAACCACAGTATCCATACTTCTACTTAAGTAACAAATGTCTGTACTTTTAACACCACTGAATATAATCCTCAAAGAATTGCAGAATTAAAACAAAAATCATTAATCTTCCTTTGGAACCTTAGTTTCCATACTGTAATCCTTTAGAAATCCTGCTGGGTTAGCTGAAATGAAGAAGGCATAAAAGGAGACTCAGGAGTCTATATGAGTAATGAAAATTTTGCAAATAAATGCAAAAAATTACCCCAATCTATACTCAAAACTTGTGGAAGTTACAGAAGATTATGTTCCACAGCATACGTGTAAAAAGGTGTAAAATACCTAATTTTTTATATCAGAGAAAAATCTCACACAAGACAGGAATGATTGAAGAACATTTATTTTCAATTTGTTTTTTAATGTGATAAATTAGCTGTCATGGTAAAACAATACAAATGTTTTCCAATTAACGTTGCCTGAGCTGTGTCATAAAAGCGGCAGTTTATCCAGCCATATACACTCCCTGACCCTCCTTAGCATGGTAGGAGCGCGCAGTTTAAAAGCAGAGGTATTTACGACTCAGCAATCTACGCCAGAGTTCCTGGAGCTCCACTGAACACGAGGGAGCATGGCAGGCTGTGTGACACCAGCAGCTCAGTTTAAAGATAGATAGGGCATCAGTTCAGCCGGGCTCTCATCAGGGTCTGAACACCTGCTCCTCTGCCTGTCTTGAAGAGTTAAAGTAAAGCAAGTTATTTTTCTCCGATCACATACTCAGCATAAATTGAAACAAAACACCACATATCAGGAATTCAAAGCTATTCTGGTTATATGTATGCGGTATTTAAAGGGGTCATAGAATGAAAAACTGAGTTTACCTTGTCATAGATGAATAATGATAGTTCAGTGGGTGAAATGGACGTACAGAGAGGTTCAAACCCCCTGTACTTTCGTCATGCCCTGAAATTTACATACAGACAACCAGCCCACTGGTTCACTGGCCCTGAAAATAAAAAGATGTCATGAAGACGTACTGTAAGACAATAGTTTAGCTGTTTAGCTACAATTGGGTTTACTTCTACAAGAATTACAAAACAGGCTGTTTCTCTATTGAAAATTATGCCAGGGCGACGGGTGTATATGCAGTGTTCCAGGCTGCACAGAGGAAGGGGACATTTTTCACAGTCTTCTCTAGCATGTGAAGACTCGACAGGCATTGATTATTTTTGTCTATCAGAAGATCCCTGCAAAGTTTGATGCTCAGCTGTTCATTTGCTCTAAGCATTTTACCGAGACAGCTTTCGAAATCTTGGACAGTTCAAAGCAGGATTTGCTAAACTTCTTTAACTGAAACGAGGAGCTGTTCCGACCGTAAGGCCATCACAACCGCAAGCTGTAAGTATTATTCTGTTGCTAAGCTATTGATATGAAGGGTATGAAGAGTCACATGCTGGGCTGCTTACTGGACCGGACCTAAGTAGAGAGCCATAAGCCACCCATCCTTAGCTGGAGGAGGATGGCTTGGGGTCAGTAAGTCGGGGGGGGCACAGGCCCGTCACCGGGTC
>NW_015151198.1:31957-48669 GCF_000732505.1 Cyprinodon variegatus
AAGTCGCTAGTAATATACTAATGGCCTGAGATAGTGGATTTGTATCTGTTCTTGTCCTGTTAGATCTCAGTGCTGCAGATTGGTTTAAATGTTATCTATCTGATCGATTTCACTTTTTTCACATTAATGACAAATCTTCCTTATTCTCAAGGGTTACCTGTGGAGTACGACAGGGATCAGTGCTAGGACCAATTCTCTTTACTATATAGATGCTCCCAATCGGTAGAATTATTAGACAGCATGGGTACAACTTCCAAAATGTTGGAGCCAGAGTTCTGATGAAAATTCAAAAGAGAAACCATATCTCTCCTATCCTAGCTTCTCTTCATTGGTGTCCTGTTAAATCAAGAATAGAATTTAAAATCCTCCTTCTCTCATATGAAGCCTTATATGGCCAAGCTCCATCCTATATCAGGGATATGATTGTTCCTTATGTCCCTAACAGAGCACCTAGCTCTCAATCTGCAGCTTTAATAGTGGTTCCTAGAATTTCTAAAAGTAGAATGGGAGGCAGATCTTTTCAGGGTCCTCTCCTGTGTAACCAACTACCAGTTTTAGTCCTGTCTACTTTTAAGGGTAGGCTTAAAAGTTCCTTTTTGGTTAAGCTTATAGTTAGGGTCACTCAGGTTATCCTGAACTATCTATAATTATGCTGCCTTAGGCTTAGGCTGCTTGAGGACATATTGTAGGGACCCCTTTTTATCATTCTACTTCATTCTATCACTTTTTTTTCCCATTCTGCAGTATTTTCTATTTTAATTTCTAACTTTATGCTCTTTCTACTTATTCTCATGGTATCTTCAACTGGTCTGTTCCTGTTTAACTGTGTGTGATTAGATGTTGGAGCTCTGGCTGTTTTTCAGTGTGGTCCTGTTTCTCTCACTGTGACTAACTAATTGTATGTGCTCTCTTTCATCCTATATGGCCTATTTGTGTGCGTGTATAAATACAAAAAAAAAAACTGAGAAAACACAAGGGTTATTTTCAGTCTAACTTTTCAGTCACTGTAATACTTTTTCCATGAGTGTCTGCCTCCATCTAGTGGTCAAAAACTGAAAAGAAGGCAGCTCTAAATCAGCTGAAACTAATTAGAAGGTGATAACTAACTGACAGAGGAACACATGTTGTTCTTGAAAGTGGCTTCTGAAATCTCTAAACAAAGGAAACAGTATGTATTTGTCTTAACTATGGCTTAGATGGGAAGCTTTGGTCACTTCTGTCAGCTTGGCTGGGATATTTTGTTATACTTTGTACAATTTTTTTTCTTCTTTTTTTTTGGTCTCTCCAAGACAGATAAAATGGAAGACCGACTTTCTGAAGTTCTGACACACAGTGCAAATTACATCCCATCAGGTCGACAGCTTCCACGTTCTCCTCCTATGACTAGTGTAAAGCGATACCTGGATTTTGATGATGCGGAATCTGTCATGCCAACCAGCAAGGCAGAGGTATGGTCCTTGTTCTACAGAGATAAATTTATTACTGGATCCCTGACTGACGTGTATTGTTTTTATCACAGGCCAATGGAGCTGTTGGGGTGCTTGGATGTAGCAGTCCTAAAATTGGTAACTTAATTTTTAAATCTCAACCGTTGCAATAAAAATACTAAACTGATTTCTCCTCCACTTTCTTGCCTTGTTTAAACATAGAGAACCCTTACTCTATGCTGAAGGGCATGAAGGGGTATCACCCCACTCCTGATGACTTAAATTTCATCAAGAAGAAGACTGAAGATGAACTTCTTAAAAAGCTTCAGGTATATTTTGGTTTCTTGCTAATGTTTTGCAGGTAAAATATCCTTGCCAACAGTGTAACACTGATTTTAGGGAGAACTGGCAGAGACTCGGACCATGCAGGAAAAAGAACTAAAGGCCTTGGAGCTTGCAACTGTATCCAGGGAATTGACACTGGCCAGTTTCAACAAAGTAAGCTGCTCTGGATTACAGTAAACAAGAGATTGTCCATACTAGGAATCGAAGCTAAAAAAGAACATGCAAAACAATGATTTGTATTTCAATATAATATGCCATTGAATTATCTTTGGCATTTAAAATGTATGCTGTATGAAGGAGCCCCCCACCCCAGCAAGTGTTCCTAAGATGACGAGTTAAGAGCATTTAGCCAAAGTAAATGTCTCTACAAATAGTTTTCAAGGATTATTGACTTCTTGATATGGCTTCTCGTGTTGGTTTAATTTCTTTGAGGCTGCTGCTCTATAGCCAACAGAAAATACTTAATGATGTTTAGTTTTTATAACCCTGGAAACTCTTATTTTTAGGCTCAGTAAACCCAAAGTAAACTGAACCAAGTAGTTCCACTCTGTTATTCTAGGTTTTAAAGTTGTAGGGAAGTCATATTTAAATGTCAAATCATTCTGGCTTAAACATGCATATGAATGTACTCTTTATCAGATGATATTGTCCAAAAATTTAGAAAATTTCTAATCTTAAAATCAGTTTTTTGTTATTATGTTATCAAGGCCAGTTAGTTATACATCAGCTTGTGCATCTACATTCAGCCAATCATATATCAACGGTCAATCAAATTGGTTTTGGTCATATCAACTGCCATTAGCTGTAACTTCATATGTTACAGCTAATGGCACCAAAGTCACAACACAAGTTATCTCATTGCTGACACATTCCAGAGATATTTTAATTGTTTTTCAGACTGTTTGGTTAAAAGTTTTCATGGAGACATTGATTTTGCAGGATTCACTTATCACGGAGGAGCGCAACTTCCATTTTAAAGATTTTCGGAGGTGGAGTTGATTTTTATGGTAGCCTATATCGGTGCTGCATAAAGTGTAAGGTCATGAACTGATGGATTCATTGTATACAAGTCATCTTTTGGCACATTACAGAGACAATTCAATAAGATTATTCAGTTAGACTGTTTTTAAAGTTTTCTATCTAAGGAAAGCCAGCTGATTGCATTCAGCCATTGAGTCAAGATTCTCTCCTCCTAGCTAAGCATGAGGCAATGGGAGATATTCCCCTTACACTGAATACACATGCAGCAATAGTGCAGATAGAAACCTTCTGCTGAGGCTGGTTGGGGTTGAAGGACACATTAACAAATGCATAAAACAAACACAAAAGCACTAATCCATAGAGACTTTATTTTTTAGAAAAGGTTATGGTAAATTAGCTCTAAAGGTGACTGTCTAGGAGAGCAACAGAAAGACAAGCTCTGAGCCAGTTTTCATGTCCAAAGGAATGAAAGAGAGCACATGCAGTTAATCACAGGTAAAGCTGAGCCCATAGCTATGTCTAGGAGAGAAATGTCCAACTCTTTTATCGTAAACCAGAGGTATTGATGGCAGCAGTCCAATTGATCTCTCCCTCCTCAGTGGTCCACATCGAAATGGGACCAGGCTAGATGACGCTACTATCACTTGAAAAAGCAGAACATATAATGTTACAAGTGGAACTAAAAATCTATTGAAAATTGGAGAATATTAGTAAAATGATGAAAGGTGGTTTCTATGTCCTCAAGCAGCCTAAGAGCCAATAGCAGCATAAAAATAGAGATGGATTAGGATAACCAGAGCAACTCGATCTATAAAACTAAACACTAAACTATCATGCTTTTTATCTTTCAGTTTCCTTCAGTTGACCAGTTTTCCAACTTGGTCCAACTGGTCCTTGGAGAGACGTCACCTGTAGACTTGACGGATGTTGATACAAAGTCAATTTTGATCATGGTCACATTGGAGAAAATCCAGAGATTAAATGACGAGAAGAGGAAGACTATTGCTCAAATGGAGGAGTTCATTGCAGAAAAGTAACATTTAACAGAATGTTTCTCATGTTTTGTATGATAAAACTCAAGCTGAAATTACCTGATTCTTTTTTTAAGGCACAAAAAAGAAGCTGAAGATGAAGAGCAGATTAAAATGCAAGTTGCCAATGAAAAGGTAAGAAATTGTTGTTGCATCCATGTGCCCCAAGTTCACGAAGCAATAAATGGCAATCCAGAGTAAACTCTAGGGTATATTCCCAAATACCCTGGCTTTTTTTAGGTTTGCAAAGCCAGGAGTAAAATCATGCCAGTAAAGTTCTGCTTTAATGTTTTTTTGAAATAACAATGAGTATTTCCTACTTTTATGCTGAGGAGGTGTTGGGACATGACCTGTCCTTTTCTGGAAGAGCCTAATTAGGTTGTAGTGGAAAATAGTCTGAAAATATCTCTTTCACGAGAGGGTGATTCCAGTGCAATTCAGTGCTTTCATCCTTTTAAAATCTCTTCTTCTAAGATCTCTTCTTAAAATTTTCTTCAATAAAGATGTCATATTTTAATATTTTCAGCTTAATAGGATTTATGTTTTGATACATTTTACTATTGCTAGCACAACATAAAACACTGAAGTGTGAAAATGACCTGCTGCACATGAATTTTTGGGGAAATCGCTTCATTAATGCTGCCTTTTGTGTTGCACTAAGACATTTATTTAATGCAAACTGAGGGCTAAGCAAAGAAGGGTTTTTAGAAAAGTTAACATAAGTTCAGCAGGTACATTTTTTTAAATGTTTTTAATTGATTGGGATTGGATACAAAGTGAGTCTCCCATTTATCCTGGTGCTGACCCTACAGCTGTAGTTACCTGCTTTGTCTCTAGCTGAAGATCCAGGAGCTGATGAAACAATTAACTGAACTGAAATCTGACCTCTTTCATCTAGAGGTAAGTCCTTTTGGGGTAATGTTTTGTTCCATTTTTGTTGCAAGTAAAGAACACGTTTTGTTCATTCAAATTTGGAAAATTTTGAAACTGAGAAGTTTTTTATAATACAAAAGGGTTCTGAGAGGCAATTTTTTTCCAATCATTTTTTTTATTTTATTTGCANCTTTTTTTCTCAGAATTCAGTTAGAATTCTGAGATTAAAGTCAGAATTCTGACTTTTTTCCCATGTTAAACTGAAATAAAATTTAAAAATCAGTTAACTTTTTTTTTTTTTCAGTGGCCCTAATCCTCCTCCGTAGAATTCTCTTCATTCTGGGGATGGTAATGATCTGGATGAGGAGCAAACAGACATTTCTATTTGTCTCTATGGATGATGGTAACATTTTTATTGGTCAATGTGACTGTTAGGAGTGAGCTGGCTTGAAATGAAGAGAATGTGATTTGTGAAACTCAATTTGAAGATTACAATTCTTAAAAACGTAACCTGGAAAAACTAAAATTTGACTAGCAAAAAGACCCATCTGATTTGAAAATATAAAAAAATATATATAAAATTTGTAAAATTTTGTAAAGGATAACATTTGTAATAAAAAGAGCGAAAAAGAATACTTATACAAATCTATGCTCTTGAAAAAATAAATACAATCTAAGAAAACATGGTTACTCTTAAGACATTGTTTAGATAAAAAATTTTATTTTATTTTTTTTGATTATGTTATTTATAGATGGATATAGATTGGTACATTTTATTTGTATGACACTTGCCTCACACATGGATTACAAATATGGAGGACTAGCTCTACCATATTTAAAAATAAATATAGATATAAATAAATGCTCAATAAAGAAATAAGCATACAATTATTTGCCCCAAAAAAATACAATAAAAAATTAACTCCTTTGTAATAATTACCTTATTTATTGTCTGTTATAATCTTCAACTTTATTTATTAATTGTAGATATCTGAATGTAGTTCTTACTAGTACAATTTTAAAATTTTATTTCTACTGGTAGAAATATAATTAGTGATATCTAAAATACAATTCTGACAAAGTATTGTATTTTGACCAGGTAGAATGCTACCTATATTAGAAATGTGACTTATCAGACTGTATATTTTATGTTAAAACAGAGCCTCATTATTCTTCTGAAGGATCTAAAACTAAATTTTAGATAGGCATTATTAAAATTGAGATATCTGGAATTCTAATTTAACTAGTCATAAAATAAGAAGATATCTGTAATTATATTTACTAGCAAAAATATATTTTAGATATCAAGAATTGTATTTCTGAATCTGTAATGTTGATTTTTGACATCCGAAATGGTAATTGTGATTAGCAGTAACTCTATTATTGAGATCTAAAATTAGAATTCATCCTAGTCAGAATTCATTTTAGATGGGAAGAATGTTTTTTTTCTTTTTTTTTTTTTAGAAATCTGAAAGTAAAAGCCCAAGGTGCATGAATGGGTGAAATGTGGCGTCATTCGTACTAGTAAGAATTACATTTCAGATATGTGAAATGTTTATTTTAGGTAGGAGGAATGTTATTTTAGATATCTGAAATGTAAATTTTGACTAGGAAGAAATGCATTTGAGACATCTGGAATATATCTCAATCAAGCTAAAAATGTCAAAATGGCCTGCCACAGTAGCAGCCCTCTCTCGACATAGCTGTGTGTGAAGGACAGCTGGCTATGGTGGCGATTTATTTTTATTTATATAAGTTTATTTTATAAGTTCTTTCTGTTCCCTTGCATTATAACCTCTACCTGTGTATTGAATTTGTTATCTGACTGTTATTACCCTACTAAATTAAAAAAGTAAGAATTTATTACTATCTAGACTATTAATAACACGAGGAGAAATGCAGCTTTAGACGAGCAGAGCGTGTAATAAAGTAACAAGTACGCTTCTGTTCCAATTGACCCATATTTATGCTGCGTACTTCCGTTCTCTCAAAGTCCATACTTTCCTGTGTTCTTATGAAACATACTTGGCGAGGACAGGAGGCCATACTTGCATTCTTATGAATTGAGAAACTGCAAATTACTTCAGACTCTCCACTTTCTGTAGATTTGACCGATGCAGTAAAATGCAAAAAACAATCCAATGGGCAGAAGTTAACCGTCTAAGACACAGCCCTTCCTCATTTCTTTAATGAGGCAGAAATACATACAGAAATGTAAAAAAAACCAACATGCAGAAATGAATAGCATTGAAGAAATAAATAGGATTATAAAAAATACAAAGGATGAATAAAACAGACAAAAATATTATTATATGCACATAAATAAATACTTTAAAAAATAAGTAATAAATAAAGTTCAAGATTAAAACTGACAAGAAATAAATAAGGTAATTATTACAAAGGCAAATACATAAAGAAGCTAATTAACCTCTTAAGTGGGGGTAATACCTCAGAATGCATAAAATTCCTCCAGTAAAATTTTTAGTGCTGTTTCAGTGGATAAATTTGCCATACTTACTGTATGGATATTAGTTGAATAGCTACCACTCTTTACAGAATTTACTCACAAAAGATATTGGCAGAGAGTTTTTAAGTCCTGTCTGGTCAAGACTAGGCTTTGTTCTATTGTGGCATGCTTAGAGGAGCTTGAAAGCACACCACAGGACATGGATATGTTAAACAATGTCATAATCCATGGTCAGAAAAGCTGGAAGGGGAGGACATCAGCCAAAAACATATATGTTCTCATTTACAAAACATGTTCTTTGTAACAATTATGGAATGAAATTCACTGCTAAATTTTTTCTTTTTTTTCTTTTTTTTTAAATACTCAAATCTATGTTTTGTGATCCAGACCAATGCAGGTAAAGAACACAAGGATGATTCGGAAAAGAAACTGCCAGCTGCTAAGGGTAAACAAAGATGTCACCAAACCCAAAGAAAGGATGTTAATCTGGGTGAGAATGTTGAAAAAAACAAATCTAAATCAAGGCAGAACCACACCATCAAAGAGATGAATGTGGACCGTGGTCAGGCAGTAAAGGAAATGTCAAGACAAAAATTTGAAGCAGCAAAAGAAGGGTCACTGGAACAAGTAAAGGTAACCAGACGGGGAAAGGGACGAACTGAGCCACTGGAAACCCAGTTGCCTTTGCCTGGACCAAGACGATCTAAAAGGATTGCAAACCAATGTAAGATGCAAGACTGAATGTTTTCTTGAACCTACTGCAGGTGTCTTTTCATCATGAAGAAAGTGGACAATGTGTCTGTAAAGAATAGTTTCCTCAAGCAATTCATGTTTGAACCATCAAACTGTTGTCGAATGTGAAATATCAGTAAGCTTTTGACTTTTTATAAAGTTTCACATTGATTTATATGATTTTTAATTAGTGATTGTATTAAAATTCTCAAATCTTTATTTGGAATAAAGCCATCATTAGAAAGTTCTTTCTGTTCCCTTGCATTATAACCTCTACCTGTGTACTTAAACATCTCTTTCATTAACTTCTCTAACTCCAAACTTTCACATCCTCTTTAACTTCTCTCCATCCCAGAGCACCTCCGTTTTAGCAGTTCCTCCCGTCTTGCTATGCTCCGAGTTTCTTGAATCTGAAAGAGAGCATGCACAGTATTATGTGCACGATATTATGTTTATTCATAGAAGTACAATAGAAGGTATTCAAAGCTTAATTTAATATAACTTCATTAAAACTCACCATTGGCATCTAGCACACAGGCATTTTCTACCCAAACCTTTTCTGTTTGTTGTTGTGTGTCTTTATAAGTGTTAGGATTCTGTGGGCTGCGCCCGTTTAGGGTGCAATTTTTTTCCTTCCTCTCTCCTCACAGGTGACCTTTGATGGCTGGTGTTCGGCGTTAAACAGCTTCAGTGGGAGTATCTAAGTGGATTGCTGCCAGCACAACACTGCCAGAGTGTTAACCTAGTGTGGTACCCCTCAGTTGGCTACTGTAAGATGACAGCTCTCTCTCTTCTTGCTAACGCTGTGTCCCCTGTGTCCCAGGTTGCCTCAAGCTCGGATCCCCTTCCGCACAACTTCCCGTGTTCAAGCCCCTGACGAATTGTCCTGCCCATTCTTCCCCTACAATCCCCAGCTTGCAGCTGGCCCAGGACCCCCCAAGCCTTCATAAGCTGGACCCCGACCACCCCCCACCCATCAGCCTTCCTGCCTTAAGATCACCTGTGCTCTCAGTGCAAAAAGAAGCCATAATTCAATATAAATTAAATTCAGTTTATTTGTATAGCGCCAAATTCACAACACGTCATCTCAAGGCACTTTACAGTTCAACAAGATCATACAGTCAAATTGATACAAAGTTTTCTATCTAAGGAAAACCAGTTGATTGCATCGACTTATTGACTCGAAGGCAATCCCTCATGTTAAGCATGCTTGTAGCAACAGTGGAGAGGAAAAACTCCCTTTTAACAGGAAGAAACCTCCAGCAGAACCAGGCTCAGTGTGAGCGGCCATTTGCTGAGGCCGACTGGGGTTCAAGGAGAATAAGCTGCCATCCCTATGGCTCACTTGATAAGAACGCACTGGTGGGTTTGCTTCTTGAACCCACTTTTGAAATCTAACCGTGTCCTTTGATTCTAGAACCTGATGCTGCTGCTCCTCCCTAGATAACCCAACGCCCCATCATCTCCTGTCATTCCCTGAGCCTTCAGCATCCTGCTGACCTTTTCATCTACTTCTCCAAATACAATTGCTGAAATTATGACTTGTTCTGTATCTGTACCAGAAGTTCACCCAGCTCAAAGGGTCAGCCACCCATTCTCAGGGGATCGTCACCTTCCTGACTGACTGCAGCAGTTTCCACTGGGAAGCATCTTTCGCTAGACAAGGACCATCAACACAACTTGAGAATAAAATGTCATTTCAACATCCTCCACAATACTACGTTTAGATCTGAATACTGCGAATTGTTGTTCCTAACTCCTCTACCTTCCCCTTTCACAAGGTCATCAAAAACTGCTATATCACGGATGAGAAAGGAAATCTGGAGTTCTGCATTGAATCGAGACAGCCCTTTGCCTTTTACAGTAGATGTCATTATGCAACAGAAAAACACACAAATGATACTTGTAAATTTCCAAAAAAACAAATCTTTGCACAACTTTAGCGAATGACTGAAGCTAACCATTATAAAACCCAAAACATATGAAGAATTATCATGCCTTCTTTTCCTACCTTCTGCACTTTTGACAGCTCTTATCCGCTGTCTATTGAAACACTGCAGCTTTGGCCTTGTGACAAACTTAATTAATTTTTGTCTGCTCTGAGTCCCTTACAGTTCCTAGGAACCTCCCTTTGTTTGGACCTGAGACCATCGTTTCACATAAAAAAGAGGGGGGTGGGCAGTACTACCTAGCCTGACGTAGTCCGACTCAATTCTAGTCAGAATATGAGTCTGATACTGCTCCATAGAGCTGTGATTATGGGGCGTGTTTCGAACGAACCAGGAAAAAAAATGCCTCTGCACTCAATTGGATAGACCTACAACCAATAAGAGCAATGGAGTGCGTGACGTATGTTAAGCGAGGCATAGTTGTTGTCAACAAAAATCAAAGCGTGCAGTTGCACGCCTAGAATAAGAAGATGAGCCTTGATCGCGTTTCTCTGTTCCTCTTTTAAAATTAATTTGCTGTCGATATCTTCTAGAACAGACCTAATAGCAGAATCTACTCACCTAAACTCTCCAGCGGCAGCCAGTATTGTTGTCACCCAAGCGCGCTTTGGTCACGTGGTTGATTACGTTACTGTTGGTCATCTGTCCATCATCGTATAAAGCCCACCCTGACAATTTGATTGGATCGCCTGACAGTGGGCGATAATACTCGCGCTACTATGGAGCAGACCCAGACCGAACTTCCCGACCTCAAACTTTGTGGGCGGGACTAAGTTCGGAATGGCACCCAGGCTAAGTACTACCTGCAGCAACTAAAGAAATACAATCTTCCCTAAGAACCACTGCTACAGTCATGTTAACCCATTACTAATTGGTTTGGCTTCGCTGCACAGCGGGATGCTTTTTTTTTTCCATACCACTCTAGACACAGCCCCTTTTGTGGATTTTGGATACTCCTGTTTCCGTTGCATAAAAAGGCCACAGATGGTTCATCAGCCCAATTAGCTTTGTCAAAATTGTGAGGGCAAAACTCTACTTTGCCTTAAGTCCAGCAGGTGGCAGTCAGAGAAAGTCAAAGAAACAGAAAAACTAACTTAGAAGTTTAACTGAAACCAAAAGGTGGTAAAAGCAATGAGGCCACTTTGCCCTTGATTATTTAATAGTTTGGTGACTAAAACGGCAACCTTAAACAAACCTTATTTGTTTCTGTTTCCATGTAATACAGCTTTGCAAAAGAAAGCAGTTTTTCTCCTTTCTTTTGCCAAGCCTTAAGCCTGGGAAACTTCCCTAAGTATGTCAGTTTCAGAAATGGGAGACTTTTTACAGGCAAGGTCCAAGCAGACAGTTGGGATAGAAGCCCAACATAATGGTTGGTCATGCAGCACAGAGAAAAATGTCTGGCTACTCAGTGAAATGAACTTGTGTGTACCCGCTTGAAATAATTTTATATTTTCAAAAGCGGTTATTAAAAATTCCTGTGTTTGACAATCGGCCTGGGCTCTGTCCATATAGAGTTTGCATTTGTTCCCAATGCAAGGTTTTTCTGAGTACACGGAATTCCTCTAAAAGTTCAAATGTTTACATTTACTGTAAGACTGTTTTGGCCTGTGATAGCTGGCTAGTGTACATACTGAATTTGAACTGCTGGGTTTTGTTTAGTTTTTTTACAGGGCATAGTTTCCTTTATAAGACTTTTAAAATTAATAAGTTCAATTTAATTCAGTTTATTTATACATTGCCAGTTCACAACACATGTAATCTCAAGGCACTTTATAGAGACAACTCAACCACATCATACAGTCAAACTGACTCGAAGGCAATCCCTCACACTAAGCAGGCTTATAGCGACAGAGGAGAGGAAATCAGGAAGAAACATCCAGCGGAACCAGGCTGAGTGCCGAGGCCAACTGGGGTTCAGAGACACAGAAGCAGACATACAGAAAGAAGCAGAGATACAAAAGGCAACTGTCAATCCGCTTTAAAGAGGATGAGGAGAGCACATACAGTTAGTCACATTCAGAGAAACAGGACTACACTGAAAAACAGGCCAAGCTCCAACAGTAGCTGACTCTGTAGCCAACTCAGGTGACATACACAGTTCTTTTAATGCTGGCATTTTATTTTTGTTTGTGTATGTGTTAATTGCCTATCCAAGTGGAGACAAGATAGGTGTAACTACAACTACTGTATATGTTGTTGTTTAAGCTGGGTATTCAAGCAAAGCTGACATTTTGGGAGATCATAAATAACTTTTTAAACTGGGTTGAAGAGTAACCTCAAGTTTCATGTATCGTTGGATATGCAAACCACATCCTTTTTTTGTGATGCTTGTGTAGCTCTACCTAGCTTTACAATAATATTTACAATAATGTACCTGAGGTACAATATTTCGCATATGCACAATTGGGAAAAACCGGAAATAATGGCCCTTACACATACTGATACTAATGACAGAAATGCTATTTTTAGTGTCTAGTGTCATAAATAGATTGGCTGACTGAAATAAACCAAGCGGGCAG
The DNA here is from genome assembly GCF_000732505.1 of Cyprinodon variegatus. Classification (NCBI taxonomy): domain Eukaryota; kingdom Metazoa; phylum Chordata; class Actinopteri; order Cyprinodontiformes; family Cyprinodontidae; genus Cyprinodon; species Cyprinodon variegatus. Next base: position 44,282 of record NW_015151198.1, read on the forward strand.
GGGACTTGCAGTTTTCTGTCACAGATTCCAAAATATAGCTAAACTACTCAAAAATAAATGTAATTTATGGTTTAACAATGGTTAATGAGTTGAGTATTGTAATGTTTTTTAATCTAAATTAATTCCGATTACAATGTTTTAGTCTATGACCTTTTTGTTTTATTTAACTGAAATATTACTTACCTCTAAGATGTTGCATTAGTTAGAAAGGATCATTTTTGTATTTCCTTATTTCCTTGGGATTCACTAGGTCTTAGAGTTGTTTTATTCATTGGTCTTCAAGCAAGCCAAGCTACAGTTTTACCACAAGGCATTGCAAGATGGCCAGGCTCTATGAATTAGCTATCGCCATCTAGCTTTCTGATTGCTCTGTGCTACTTCAAGCAGTAGGCAACACTTCTGTTTATGTCTGCTTATGGAGGTGGATGCTGGAATTGTAATTAGGCTCAAAAGAGACTAAAAACTACCAGGACAGAAGCTCTGTGGATATAGTTCTATTTTATCATGATTAATGATTTGAATCTGGTTCTGTCTTCTTGAACCCCAGTCGGCCTCGGCAGATGGCCGCTCACACTGAGCCTGGTTCTGTTGAAGGTTTCTTCCTGTTAAAACTGAGCTTTTCCTCCCCACTGTCGCTACAAGCATGCTTATTGTAAGGGATTGCATTCGAGTCAATGAGATGATGCAATCAACTGGTTTTCCTTAAATAGAAAACTTTTAATCAATTTGCTTATATGACCTGATGAACTGCAAAATTCCTTGAGATGACATATGTTTTGAATTGGCACTGTATCAATAAACTGAACTGAATTGAACTATGCCCTTTTACTATAGGATTTAATGTTTTAATTGATTTTAGCAGGGTGATCATTATGTGTGAGTTTTGTGATAAGTGATGTCTAACACTGGACATCCTGTTTAACTAAATAATCCTTACCATCAGGCATCCCGAAAGTCGGGAAACCTTTAAGACCTGCAGGACAGCAGCCCTCGAGGACCGACTTTGGGGATGCTTGCTTTACATGTTGAACATTTGTATTAATTTAGATTTTATAGGCAAATCGTGTGATGCATTTGGTTTTGAAATACAGATTTTATGTCCTTAGTCATCAAACTGCCTGACAAATATTTGGCACCAAGTTCTTCAGACTGTTTGTGCTTTTCTCAATCATCTGACTCCCCTGTAGAGTTTCTATATTGTTTTGTTTGGAGTTCAAGGCAGGATGAAACACTCCCTTTCCCTGCCAAAGAAAGCTGAGAACGAGACCCAAGACCCAAGGGTGTAAAACCCGCGACACATGTTTGAGTGGCCATGCCAAGTCTATAACAGTTAGAACAAGCCTCCAACTCTCGGCATGAAAGCAAAGTGTGAATCCCTCGACCCTGATGCCAGATGCTATGAAATTCCAAATTCTGATTGAGAGGGAGCTGTTCGCAGGACTGGGTCTCTCTATTGTGGTTTCTGACATGCCATCCATGACTTCAAACATTTAAACAGATCTGAATAGAATTATTTTCAATGTGTTAGCCTTGAGGAATTTTTAGAAACTGCTGGTAGAAAATCATAAAAACAAATATATGGACATCTTGGATACACATTATTCCTTTGAGTATCTTCAGAAGATTCTCAAAGAGCCAAGTATTACAGTATGATATGAGGTGACGTTATGGCAGGTAGAGAAATACTTGAGAGAGTTGTTGGACATCATAGAAGATCCTCAGCTGCCTCTTCCTCTATGATGGACATTTTTTTCTATCTTTCTCTGCTTCAGTTGAACTGAAAACCACCATGGTTTTGAACTATTTACCTGTTGTCCTTGTTGAGGCACAATAGGTGAATTGGAAAAAAAAAACTATTGGATTACAAAATATGTTTTGATAGAATAGAAGAATAAAAATGATGAACTCCTACATGCACTCATAGTTGTGAAAGTACGAGCATGTGTGAATTTGCTTGCACAGGACAGTGAGTGAATACTTTCGGAATTCTTACTTCAAAACTAATCTTAACACAACATAGAGAGACAGAGAAATATGTCGTTACTCTGGGTAAGGCTTCTTCATCATTCAAATCCAAAGCAGTCTTTTTTCATTTTTCTGGGCTGAATTATGAAAACACTTCTTTTGGCTTCTGAAGAAAGCCATTCCAAGCTGGACAAACAGGATCCAGACAGACCAGCGGTGGTCAGGAAGTGAAGTGTAAGAAGACTAAAAGCTGCTACCACTTCTTTCCTTTTCTGGTCTGACTGAAGTCCTCCAATTATTCTGTCACTGTTTTGAATGGCCAACTAGTAATTAATTGTCGAATGTCAGCTCTCGCACTGAGATCAGCATTTTATGAGGTATGTCAATAAAGCTTGCAAATTCAGTTCAGGCAACTGTGGCTTTCTAGAAGACATTTCACCTCTCATCCAAGAGGCTTTTATTCATTGCCATAGGTCCATGACAAATTTTTTGGATTAAGCAACAAATCCAGTACCATTTAATGGTGCCAAACAAACAACAAGTAGGGATGCTACTTGTTGTTTATTTAGCACCATTCCCTGCTTAAACAAGGAAAAAAACACCAGCAGATATCTTGTTCTTTTGTTTATGATCAGTCACCTAGAATAACTAGGTAATTGAATGTTTTTTTTGTTCTTCAAGCTCAGCTCTTCCTTCACTACAAAAGACTGAAGCAGAAGCCACATTGCAGTAGAAAAGGCCCTACTCACTACACTTTTTTGACACTTTTCAAATAACTTCTAAACAAGAAACCAAAGATATGAAATCGGCCAACGAAGCAATTGTCCTATTTTTTTTTTTTTGCTTTTATCATGACCTGCAACTAAAAGACCAAAAGCACATTCAGACCAAATGCTCCAGAATGAATATATGTTTTTCAGATGTAGAGAGGCATTAAGGAATAAAGACTTAGACATAGACTTAGACAGTTTTTATTTTGTCATTTTTTACACAAAAGTGTATACAAAGAGAAATGTTAAGTACAGATCTCCAGACTTTTTCATTTTTTCAAGTGCAGTCTTTATAAAGGTAATTAGCAGTCATAAAAACATTGTAATGAAGAAAAAAAACACTGTGGAGAAAAAAAAGTGATGTAAACATATGACTGTATAGTTACAGTTCCAACATTTAGGGTTGTTTTTTTTATATAACCCATTTTACATAACATTTAGCAGTCTAATGGCAGTGGTAAAAGAAACTGTTCTGGAATCTGCTGGACCTGCATGGGATGCATCAAAGTCTCTTTCCAGAGGGCTGCAGGGAGAAAAGTGCATGTTGGGGGTGTGAGGGGTCATTTATAATGTTACGGGCTCGGGACACGCAGCGGTGGGATGAAATGTCTTTGAGGGAAGAGGAGCCCCGATGATCTTCTTTGTTGTTCTTACCACTCTTCTCACCTTCTTCCAGTCTGAGGCGCTGCAGCCTCAACACCACACAGTGAGACAGCTGGTCAGAACGCTCTCAATGGTGCTTCTGTGGAAGGTGATGAGGATGGGTGGGGGCAGGTGGGCTCTTCTCATCCTCCGCAAGAAGTGCACATGCTTTTGTGCCCTTTTGATCAGTGAGGTTGTGTTTACATTCCAGTTGAGTGTGTCTGTGATGTGCACACCAAGGAATGTGGTGCTGTTGACCACTTCTACAGCTGAGCTGTTGATGAGCAGTGTAGCGTGGTTAGGCCAGTTCTTCCTAAGGTCCAAGAATGCTAGGAATAGAGGAAATAGAGGGCAATGAGAGCGAAACCACACTCAGGATGAATTTCACTGAAGCTTAATTTTTTCCAACTTTTTATTGTCATTACACTGTCACAAGAACAGAGTAACGAAATTCACTCTCTGCATTTTCATTGGGCTGCCATTATGCGGCGCCCAGGGAGCAGTGTGGGGTTAAGGGTCTTTGCTCAGAGATCCAGAGTGGCAGCGGGTTTGAACTCAGAACGTCTTGATTCCAAGCGCAATGACTTAACCCCTAGGCTGCCACTACCCAAACAACTAGGCCATCACTTCCCCAAAAATTTGAGTGGGCTAATAGAGAATATTACATAGTCCAGCATTGCTGTTGGAAACTTCCTAGATCCTGAACCAACAGCCATCCTTTTGACTAGTGTCAACTCTGTTTCCCTGATGTATAATAGGTCACAGTCCTTTGGGAAACATAACAGTATCCATTTTCTGTCACGCTTTATCCCAGCTGGGGTCATGAAGGGGTCCTGCTGCCTATCTCCATCTGTCTACGGGCGAGAGGCCGGTCTATCGCAGGGTAACACAGAGACAGACAGGACAAACCACCATTCTTGCAGGCACTCACACCTAGGCCAATAAACCTAACAGTCTACTCTCTGGTTTGGTTCTGGGTTTGAATTCCTTCCTTTCACCTTATGACTGTCT
>NW_015151198.1:48756-49997 GCF_000732505.1 Cyprinodon variegatus
CCCTGGGCCCGGTACAACTGGCCCGCTTGTCCCCCCCTCGGCAGGCGCGTCTGTCTTAGTAAAATCCTTATAGTATTTGTATACTACTAATATGTCTCGTCTTCAACAGCCTTCTTCAGTATGAGGAGTGAGAGATATAGCATCTGTTGCACAGTGGATCAACCAGTGTAAGGTGACAACGGAAATGTTTTACTCACATGTGTTAAATGAGGAAGTTATGTCCCCTTGAAGGAAGGCCATCTTCTCTCTAATCTGGCTAACAAAGTAACAATGCACACGATGTATGAAGAATAAACCTAACACATGCAAATGAAGAAAAACAACAGGTTGCTGATGACTGCTTGTTCTTTCTAGTGAACCGAGTCATGGTCAAAATAATAGCATTGTAAAAGGGGGACAGATAGACTCTAAGGCCTCCAACTCCGTTTAAAGATGGGTGGTTTCCCTTTACCAAATGAAAAGGCTTTACTCCCCTCCCAAGACAATGTTTCTCCCTATACAGGATGGGAACATCTTCCTCCCTGAAAGACTGATTTCTGGCCAGTGGAGGAATCTTTGCCTGAATATGCTGTTCTTCTTTGCTGGGGCATCCTTTTGACCAGTGTCAACTCTGTTTCCCTGATGTATAATAGGTCACAGTCCTTTGGGAAATATAACAGTATCCATTTTCTGTCATGCTTTATCCCAGCTGGGGCCACAAAGGAGTACTGGTGCCTATCTCCAGCTGTCTACGGGCGAGAGGACGGTCTATCGCAGGGTAACACAAAGACAGACACGACAAACCACCATTCTTGCAGACACTCACACCTAAGCCAATAAACCTAATAGTCTACTCTCTGGTCTGGTTCTGGGTTTGAATTCCTTCCTTTCACCTTATGACTGTCTTGGGTCCTTTTAGGGTTTCTTGTTTGCTTTAAGAAAAGTCAAGTAGGATAACCACATTGCTCTAGGGCCCATCTTGGCTGTGATTTCTACTTCTCCCTGGCTCCTGTGGGGAGTTTGTTTGCTCTGTGGTACACAGATTTGATGACTCCTTACTGCCTCAGCAGGTGATAGGAGTCAAACCGCAAGTACTAAGCTGTGTGGATAGGTTTGTGGTACATGTCTATTTTTTGCCGTGTTGTATAAAATACTGCAATCTAGATTAAGATTCCCAGTCAACCAGGTCATAGTCATTCTGTAAAAGTTTAAAAAACAATCCACTGGACATGGTTCAAACCTTGGAAACTGAGTCCATTGGA
>NW_015151198.1:53698-58108 GCF_000732505.1 Cyprinodon variegatus
TCCAATGGACTCAGTTTCCAAGGTTTGAACCATGTCCAATGGATTGTTTTTTAAACTTTTACGGAAAAAGTATAGGTACCTTGCCGAAAGACGACTTTGGTAAAAGTCCAAGTCACTAACTGAAATGTTGCTAGAATTAAAGTCTATAAGTATCTGAAATGCCTTGTACTTAAGTACTGAAATTACTGTAAAAATAGAGAATAATAATAATAATACTAATTAAACTCGATTGATCTCTTATTGGAGAAATCTAACTCTGCATTTAACCCATCACCTTGGGGAGCAGTATGCTGCCATTGTGGGTCGCCCAGGTAGCAATTGGGGGTTAAGGGTCTTGCTCAGAGACGCAGAGAGGCAGTCTTTGGGAGTAGGTTTCAAACTCACAACCTAAGGTTTTTAAGCTCTATGCCGTAACCACTAGGCCGCCCTCCCCTCAAATTTACTATGTATAAGTATATGTATAAGTAAAAAGTAAAACAAGCAAATGCAGTTTGAATAAAGTTTTTTTTATATTTTGGTAAACTTTGAAGGTCAAATTTACTTAAAATAATATACACTACTCAAAACAATTAAAGGAACACTTTGTAATCAGAGTATAGCATCAAGTTAATTAAAAATTCTGGGATATTAATTTGGTCAGGTAAGTAGCAGAGGGGGTTGTTAATCAGTTTCACCTGCTTTGGAAAGTTTTCAAGTACTCCAAAATATACTTAAGTAGAATAGTGAAGAATTTTTACTTCATTACTGTACAAAACTGATTTTTTAACTATCATTTACTGGTTAATCCATTATGCAAATGATACTGCTTATAATGCTAACTTAACCTGTAGCTTCTCAAACTGAAGAAGTTTGTTTGAGAAGAGACGAAACATTTCAGTAAAGAACATATTCAACAAACCTGCAAAGCTTTTCTAATATTTTTTATGATTGATCATTTTCAGAAGGTAAATATCCTTTTAGATTTGTTTTAACGACCATAATGTTAAAAACCTATGCAAAATCTGTCAAAGTGAGTTATTAGGTGGAGAGAATCAGAGCATCCATTTTGAACGGGGAGACTTTTTCAATTACATTTTTAAATCTATGAAGAATGTCTTCTAATGAAAACCACTCTTATAGAGCAGAGGCGGTCTAACGGCAAAGCTAAGAATGAATTACCATAGAACACCAATCCCATCAATCCTGCTCTCCAACGTCTGCTCACTGGATAACAAAATGGATCATCTCCGACTTGAACTCGCTTAAAAAAAAAGGATATTTGGAACTGCGGCGCAATCATTCTGACTGAATCATGGCTTCATTCTTCGATACCAGAAAATGCTATTAGCCTTTAGTACCTAACGCTATTCCACGGCAATAAAAACAAAGAACTAATTGGTAANATTCCACGGCAATAAAAACAAAGAACTAATTGGTAACACTAGAGGTGGTGGGCTTTGTGTTTACATCAACAACAGCTGGTTTAAAAATGCTAGATTGGTCGCCAGGTTCTGCTCTCCAGACATCGAATTTCTGACTGTAGACCATTCTATCTGCCCTGTGTGATTGGCATTACTGCTGTTCATGTGCCTCCCAGTAGCATTACTGCTGTTTATATGCCTCCTCATTACAAAAAAGAGGCGATGAAGACTCTATATCAGGCCATCTCTGAGCTTCAATCTGCACACAAAGAGGGCATTTTCATCTTTGTTGGGTGACTAATTTGAAGACTGTGCTCCCTCATTTCTACCAACGTGGACTTTGCAACATCAAATATGTGCAGGCAGCACCCTGCCCCCAGCATACAGGCCCCAGCATACAGGCCCCAGCTAATAAGGGCTTTACTGACAGTTAAAGAAGCTAGAATATGGTATTAGGGGGCCATGAAGAAACTCCAATATTGTTTTGAATGTTTTGACTGGAATATGTTCAAAGCTGCAGCAACCTATGACAACAAAATAAATATAGGTGAGTATGCCATGACTGTATCAGCCTACATTAACAAATGCATTGAGGATGTCAGCATCACAAAGAACCTCACCACTCGAGCAAACCAACGACCCTGGATGAATGGAGAGGTTTGGAAATGGCTAAAAGCACGGAACTCAGCTTTCAAGACTGGTGATATAAAAGCACTGAGGACAGCCCTTGCCAACCTGAACCGTACCATCAGATCAGCGAAGCAGAACCACATCCAGAAGATCCAGGATCTCTTCCATGATGCCAGCAGCACAAGGGGGATGTGGGAAAGCAATTACTGACTACAACACACCCTCCCCCTCAGTATATGCAGCAAATCTTCCTAAATTACCTAAACAAATTCTTTGGAAGGTTGGAGGCTATAAACAGCACTCCAACAGTGAAAGCTGTTCCACACCAGGGGGAGCCGGTCCTTGGCATAGCTGAAGTGAGGAAAACTCTGAGGAGAGTCAACCCAAGAAAGGCCCAAGGCCCCGATTACATACCTGGGTGGTTGTAAAAGGAGTCAACCACCAATCATTCTGGTCCCAAACACTCCTCAGGTCACCTAACTCAGTGACTACCTATCATAATGAAGTGTTTTGAAATACTGGTTAAAAAACACATCATCTCCACTTTCCCCCGAATTCAATTTAATTTATTTATATAGCACCAATTCATAACACATGTAGTCTCAAGACACTTTAGAGAGACAATTCAAATTGATTAAAAGTTTTCTACCTATGTCCTCTAGCAGCCTAAGCCTATAGCAGCATAATTATAGAGATATCACTGGATAACCTGAGCCACTCTAACTATAAGCTTTATCAAAAAGGAAAGTTGTAAGCCTATCCTTAAAAGTAGACAGGGCTTTAAAATATTCCATTTTTTAAAATATTTTAAAATATACTTTTTAAACAATCTATGATTACTTAATATAAAATAGGGATTAATCTGTTTTAATATAACCCTCACCTCTATTCCTTATTGTGCTTTCAAACCAAACTGGAAACCTGTGAAAATTTAACCTGTTTTGCCTACTTTTCCTTGCCTGACATTGCGGCAGAAATTTGCCTCGCCAGAAATATGTGCATCTCTGTTCACGTTGTTGTTGGCTTCTAAATCAAATTGTGGCTTTTATTAATGCTGTAATCAACCAAAAGGCAAAAATAAAAATTTGGCTGATTTTCAAGAAATAGATCAAAATAATTTTCCCAATGCAGACCTAAAACACCCCTTTGTTCTCCAATTGCCACATAGAGGCGAAGGCTTTTAGCTTTTTATTTTCGTATTCAAAAGAAGTAGTGTTTCTGTTCTATATTATTTACTCTCACTTCACACATATCTTTCTTGAACATATCCCATTACAAACGTTTATAATAGTTCTGTTGGAAGATGTTGCCAAAATACCTGTGGTTTGGTTCTATTCTGTTTTAACCTGGGGTTTGTGGTCTCACCACAAACCTTAGCAGCTTCTACATCCGTGTCTGCAACGATCCATTAATACTGGATGTCTGAACACCTCATGGCAAGAGTTTATTTTTTTAGAAAAACAAAATGGCTTAGCTCTCTGCTTTGTTTTTGTGTTTCATTATTTAGCTGTATTGATTTCACTGTTTCATATGTCTGTTGTTCTGTCCTTACACCAAACTGAATCTATTTGCATTGAAAAAAACTTGAAAGGGGAAAAAAGAAACAAGGTAAGGAACGAACGAAGGAGGAGCGAAGGAACAAACGAACAAAAGAACAAACAAATGAAGGAAGGAAGGAAGGAGGAAAGGAAGAAAGGAACTAACAAACTAATTAATAAACTAATTAGCAAACAAAGGAACAAATGAATGAACAAAAGAACAAGAAATTTCAAACCTCCAGACTTAACATAAGTCATTTAACCAATACGTTTAAAAAAGAAACTTAATATGGTCTAAAAAAGTTTTATTGCAAACTCCAAGCATGTCGTCTCTTTTAGGCTGATGATTGTTTGATTCTAGCTTCCAATTTTTTTTTACAATCAATAATGTCTGCAGCTATTGTGAAACACACTCAACAAAAACCCTCTGAGAAAACAAGTAATTTTCAGTCAGCCAAATCATTATGGGTATCAGGCTTTCAGTGAAAATCCCCTGTGTTATTTATCTGAGTGTTGGTGTAGTTGATAAAAACAGTCTGAATCGGGTCGTTAAAATCAGTTCTAAAAATCGTAGGAGGAACCAGAGGGACTTGCAGTCTTTTTGTAATGCACAGATTCTAAAAAAAGGACTAAACTAAAGTGATCCTCTCTTCATCAGAACATGCCCTCAAACATGTCAGTGCTGTCAAAAATGTCAGTGCTGTCGTTGTTCTTCAGTTGCACATTTGTCATGCTTCACTGTAAAACAAACTTGTATGCAAATTCTTTTATGCAACAGCCATCTTATTTTATGATATTACATGCTGTTGGTGAAGATTGTCAGTCATCCAGGTCATAGTAAT
>NW_015151198.1:58909-60147 GCF_000732505.1 Cyprinodon variegatus
GAAACATCTTCAAATTTGCAAACAAAGTCCAGTTGATTGTTTTTTAACCTTTTTTGGAATGGATATTACATGTTTGTCTTTTGTTTTTGTTTTAGCTCCTGTACGACTCAAACAAATTGCTCCTGGTGGGACCAATAAAGTGGTGTAAATCTAAATTGATAAAAAAAAAAACAGTCTGCGTTTACAAGATTGGACAAAGCCGGCCAATATTTTTGGCCAATAATTGCGTTTTTGTATTTCATTGGAAGCTGATTTACACATGTAAATCATTACTGCTGTCGGCAGCCATGCCTGAAAATCAAGTGAAGTGCATGTATCGCCACCCCCTCTATCTGCCATCATCAATAGGGAAAACCAGCAGCAAAAACAAGTTTGATGTAAACTGCAAAACAGGCAAGCACAAAAAACTAATTTAATATAAAAATGCTGCAACAAAAGAATTGTTTTATGGCCAATAAAACAAATGCTAACAAAAACTTTAGCTAGTAGACAAAATGTAACAATCAGAGACAGAAAACAATAAAAACAGTACAACTGCAAACACTAAAAACTTTAAAAAAAAACTGCAAACAGTAAAAACAGCAGTAATCTTACTCCAGAAAGTGCTCCATACCATTACAGGGAGTAAAACAAAGGACAAAAATATCAGACCACAGTAGTGTTACCTAAAGATATCTTTATAATCAATCATAACATGTGTTTGCAGCTGCTTTCACTGTTTGCTTCATGTTTACAACTATTTGCTGTTGTTGTTTACTGTGTGTATGCCATGCTTCTTTCTGTTTAAATTGATAACATTTGTTATCATTGAGTCATTTTTATTGAGTAAAGGGGGGATAAGAAAACAATATCGTCCAAAAAAAATCAGCCCCGAAATTGGCTTAAGAAATCTTGCATTAGTCTATCTCTCTTTTTTGGGGGGATATGCAACTGAGGTGCAGCAAATGCAAAGCAACCCTGATTGATTGACTGTTTGAATCAATAGAGGAATTGTGCAACATTTCCTTTCCCTGGGTAGGTTCCTACCTATGACAGCCTAACCCTAATTTCACTTTAGAAAACCATTAAATTGATTCTATTTACTCTTTCTGCAGTCTGTCAGTCATCAGCTCATACACTCTTCCAGGCTGCTGAATCTGTGCTCTGAACATACATACCTGCATTCATAAAAAATCTGCTCAAACATTTAAGGGTCGCTGCCTGCAAGAGGCCAAAAGGAACAACAGCTGTAGGCTTAG
>NW_015151198.1:62341-64832 GCF_000732505.1 Cyprinodon variegatus
CTTCATTTAGCAACACCTGCTACATCTGGTTAGTAAGCAAAGCAAAGTAAAGTGCCCTCTAGCGATCATCTTAAAACTTTGTTATAGCAAATACAAGGACTAAATGACCCCTGGCCTAGAAGACAAGAACAGAACTATGACACCTATAGTGACACAGAGGGCAGTGCAGTTTTGAAGCAGAGTAAAAGTTAATTTTTTTTTTATTTATTTGCTAGCTACCCATATAATCTCAATACCATACCTAGATTACATTTTTTAAATGTTAAAAACATTAATACCAGGAGCTTATGTTGACATATTCTACCTGTGACCATAGAGGTGTTATCATTGTTTTGCTAAAATGAGAACGTCAAACACTCATCAGTTGATATATAGTTGTGTTTCATTCAACACAGGCAGGAATTGGCAAATAGCTCATCATCGAAATAATTGACCATGCTCTAGCCTGATTCAAAGTGAATAATGAAAAAGACTGACAGAGTTGAAAGAAATTCAGCAGAAAACTTTGAGAGAGGTTTAATCTTTAACGCATGTTCATTTATTTGTTTTTTAAGTCATTTTTCTCACTTGTACAGTTTTTTGGGGTGGGTCAGTATTTTTTTGTTTAATAATCTCTTAAACTAGAGACCATTTATTTAAACAAATGTTGCCATTTTTTTTTTCTTCTAGATATACTTTTGTGTGTTTGAAGATTGTGATAAATGTCCTGCTTTCCTTTAAGAGTTGCTTTTGGAAGGATATAAAGAATCAGAAACCCTACAAATTGGTGACCACATAAATAGTCTTTGGAGTTGGGACATGTCTTTTTAATTTTCTATCAGTATGCACTGTGCCGTATTGTGTATGGACTCTGCTAATTCAGATTTAAACATCCTTAAAACTGATTTTCTGAATTTTACTTTCTTGATTTAAGAATGTCATGTGAAAATGAAAAAAAGAAACTATTTTCAACAATTACTGAGCTTTTTTTCTTAACAACAATACACATACTGAAGCTTGAAGGCTTTTTAAGTACTTTTAAGTTAGGTTTCCATTACAAAGAATTATCCTCTTGGAGAAACCTGGAGCATAAGCACCCAATTAGAATGATGGATGGACTGATACAAAATAATAGCACTACATTTTGGTTAATTTGTTTCAAAAATGATCATATCTAACAGTGTTCCATTATATTAAGCTGGAATCCATTTCTCTGAGAATGAAAGCTGTTCCTCTTGTCTGTTACACACAGTAAGATTGTATAAAATCTGCAATTATACCCCTGGTCTGCTGAAGCTAGACGATTGCATCATCCTTGCAAAAACATTCATGCAGAAAAGGGCCAACAGGATGGCAGTCATCCACACAGTCACACGTCTGCATTCCACATGTTAACATGTTAACAACGCAGCGGGCGCAGGCAGAGAAAGAAATGAGCTCTTATAAAGAGGAGGCATTCTGCTCCTGCCTTCTCTGCTTTCAGTGCATACTGGACGACCACAGGAAATGTTAGTGAAGGTGGTTAGCATTTAACAAGCATTTTCCTGGGAAATTATATTGGACTGGTGTGCTCTCAGATTGTTCAGTGATGGGTGTGACATCACCAAAGAAAAACACATGATGGTAAATGAATAACCTGTGCTCTAATTGTGCTCCGAACTAAAGAGCCTCAACGCATATTATCTTTTCACAAGATGTCCTTCACACCCTGCTATGCTTTCCGGCTTGCCTACAGTGAAAAATAAATACAAATTATACAAATTAAACTCAATGACTGTTGCTTGTAAGAACTCTGTGTAGGCCTACAATTCAAATTTCAAAATGAGCTGTTAATACAAAACAGTTGGTTAAAAACACAAAGCCATTTTAAAAACACTGTTGTGGTATATTGTGCAGCATAAGCCACACACAAAAATGAGCCAAAAGTAAGCTAAAACAAATGAAGCTGCCTCAGCTTGACCAATTTCTTCAATGCTTTTGTAGATATGTGTCTGTATTTCTCAGTACTTCATTTGATACAGAAGATTGCAATTTTCTCTTGGAAAGTTTGAACCAGCTGTAGATGCCTAGATTTAAACTACGCTGGTTTAGATAATATTTTTCCAGATCAAACTTCTCTTGCCAAATCTAGTCAGCTATGGTCATTAAGGTTCAATACCCTCAAGTCTAAAACAAACCAAACCAATCACAGCACAGGAGGTGACAATGCCATTCTGTAACGATAACAGTCCAAATTGTGGCTGCAGTGGAGCAATGTTTGAATGATTCTATTGATTATGCCACAAAAGATGTGTTTATGTTATTACAATTTCAACAACTGGATGATATAAGAGCTTTTATTGAAATAAAACAGTTATTTGATTGGTTCTATATATTTTTTTCTGTGGACTTTGTTAGTACTGCCTTTAAAATCAGGCTCCATCCACTGATTTCCTGAATTAAATGATGTGTAAGACAATCTCTCATCTATATTTTTTCTTCCATTAGGTATAATTTTAAGACAGCTTGACAA
>NW_015151198.1:66426-69645 GCF_000732505.1 Cyprinodon variegatus
CCACTGATTTCCTGAATTAAATGATGTGTAAGACAATCTCTCATCTATATTTTTTCTTCCATTAGGTATAATTTTAAGACAGCTTGACAACAAAAAACAATCAGCTCTGGAGCTGATAATACACAATTTGTCCATTCATCCTGATGAATCTAATCAAATAGATAGGCTGGAATAATACCCTAATTAAATTTTTTCTTCTTTTAAATGAGTACAAGACAGAAGTTTTGTACTTCAAACTATAGTCTTTAAAAAATAAGCTTTTTACCAATTTACCAGCTTGTTGGACTCCTGAAATAGGTAAAAACTGTTTAAGTTGAAAAAACCAAGTTCCTATGATTCTCTTTTTTTTTACCTATGGATTACATCCACCATTAAACATGTCCTGTCATGGAATTATGTTAAAAATCTGGTCAATACTTTTGTTCATGCAGTTTTGTATTTAGACAGTAAAAATAAGTAGTAGAAAAAAGTAAAAAAAAAAAAAACATCCAATCAGCCCACTGGTTTCTTCTCTAAGCTCAGGGGCACTAGTAAAAACTGTTTCTGATAAAGTACCTGAAATATGTAAATGTTACTGTAAGAACAGAAGGACCCAGTATTCAGACAAGACAGACAGTGTGATTACTCAAAAAAGGATTTATTAAAATAAACAGGTCCGTGATAACAGCTGTTAGGACGTCAGAAGCAGGAAACTCTGGTTTACTAGTTCAGTCCATAGCAAGTGAATGGGGTATGGATCCAGCTGGTGGGCTGCCAATAAGATGCGGCGGGTGCTGCACCGAGTGTCCCCCATGCTGCAGCCCCGGAGAATGGAGAACAAAAAGGAGTCCGAAGACAGATCAGGCAAACAGATCAGAATGGGAACAACCCCTTCACAGGTTGATGATTTTGTTGATGGGGTTGCTAGTTTTCTGTGTACTGCCTTAAGGCCAATTTATGCTTCTGATGCAGAGCCAAATCTGTCTCTTTGCTCCCCCATGGAGAGGTTCTTCAACCGTTGTTGCGCATCTCAAAAAAATCCTGACTACGTCACAACGGACAGTCACAAACCCTTGTAGACATCAAGCGGAAGTACGCAGACCAAAAGCAGCTGTGATTGGTCCTTTCTGGCTGTTATTATGGTTGTCCTTCTCGATTCAGTCCCGGGGCACGCCATTTTTAAAAACCGAGGAACAACTACAATGGACCACTACAACAAAAGGTTAATCAGTCTTTTTGCCAACTCTATTAACAGAACCTGCTCCTCTTTGATGTCTAACAACTCAAAAGTCATCTGAATGGCAGCCCACTTCCCTAAGACTCCCAGCAAAATCCCCTCTGACTCCACCCTTTCACTGAATTACAGGGTCTGACCAGGAGATGACACTTCTCTTTAGATTATAATGTCCACAAATCAGAAAGAATATTTTGTTCAAAGATTGATGTTTAAAAAGGAATTGTAGGGGACCAGCTAAGGGCCCATCAAGGAAAGTGGGGAAATTTTAAATGGCTACTACTGTGCTTCACTTTTTGAAGTCATGTATGTTGTGTTATGTGTTGTTTTGTTGTCTTGCAGACCCCTCCTTGTTCAGCAGATAATCTGGAACACAATAAGTATTCCTTGTTTGTATATTCATGACAGAAGTGAAACAGCAATATAAGGTAAATTGCTCTTAATATTGAAGCCTTAAATAATCCATTTAAAAGAGGCAAAGCTCTTGCAAAGATGAAACAAGAAAAGCCTGGTATAATTCTTTGGCAAGAAACACATCTTTCTATTGCTGAATATATAAAATTGTGGAAAATGGGGTTTAAAAATGTGTAATTATCTTCATATACAAAATAAGCTCAAGGGGAACATTGATTTTAATGTCTAATCGGCTGAATTTTCAGTTCTCTTCACAAAAAGACAAAGTTGGACAGTATATACTGGTCAATGGATACATAGATCATAAAGAAGTCACCTTACTGCATGCGTATAGACCACCCAGAAATAATAAACAGCTTATTAGGAAAATGTTTGATATGATTGCAATAGAAGTATCTGGGATATTGATATGTGGGGGAGATTGGAACATTCACTTAAACCCTTTTCTGGACTCATACAGCAAAACTACAAAGGCTCAAGCATGAGCAACATACATAAAACAATTCTTAAAGAATTAGGGTTGGTGGATGTATGGAGGAACTTACACCTTCAAGATAAAATATACCCTTTTTTATTCTCATCAGATGTTTTAAAGATTTGACTTTCTTTATACAAAATGTCGCTAAACATAGAATAAACCATGACATATAAGGATGAAAGATATCTGATCATGCATATGATCAGTGTATATGACACTCCATCTGCATAATCAACATAAAGTAACCCTGTGTAGGGTAATGATAGTTTATTAAATGATAGTAAATTTGAAAGCTTGGTAGAAAAATAATTTAAAGACTATATGGACAACAATAAAACAGAGGATATTTCTACCTGCATTTTATGGGACGCAGCAAAAACTGTTCTGAGAGGGAAGTTAATTATGTGGGTCTCCCATGAGAAAAAAGAAAAAGAGAAATGTCTAAAAGATATTACTATCAAATTAAAATCTTTAGAAATACAGCACATGAAGCACATCCTACTTCAGGTAGGAGAGACACAACAAGCTCTAAAGTGTTTATATGAACATCACATTGAAAAAAAAGATAAATTTATTAAACAGAATTATTATGGAAATGCACTCAAATCAAAGAAATTTCTTGCCTTGAGAATAAGCAAACAACAAACTGATAGATTTATACAGAAAAGGGGACCCGTCCTTTCCTGCTCGGACTTACTTCGTGGGATACAGCATGGACTCCTGGAAAGCGTGGAGAATGGTGTGTTACAGTGCTTTCATTGGAGGATATTGGAGATGTTTGGAATTTGGGATTTATGTTTGGATTTGGGGGATACCAGATGTATCTTCAATTACAGAGAATTTTGGCAGCAATTTGGGCATTGATCAAGCTGCCGGCAGCGGTTGATGCCCTCACAAAGGCTGTGAACGAGCAAGATCAGGAGCTGAGCCGTATGCTGGGTGCGATTGAACGCAGGCTGGATGCGGTGGTTGAACTCAAAGGGGAGATGGGATAAGATCTTGGATGTGCACACTCGCTCCAAGGCAGAAAAGCCCAACACATTTGGAATATTGGATTTCGCTATGAAAGAGCCAGCAAGACAAAACTCAAGGCTGAAGGAAATTATTTTGCAGC
>NW_015151198.1:75589-80817 GCF_000732505.1 Cyprinodon variegatus
CCCGTAAACTCCCGCAGATCTTCCTGATTTTCGTCCGTTTCCGACAATTTGTGGCACGACAAACGCGGACAAGCGCGGATAGCAAATTGTCGGAAACTGACGAAAATCAGGAAGATCTGCGGGAGTTTACGGGGGTTTACGGGGACGAAAATCTCACTTTTCATGCAGTGGCTGGTGCCTTCACCTTCCTCCTTGGATGAACCCTTTTCACACCACCACCCGTCACTCCTGGTGCAGCAGTGGCCTAGCCAAGCTATCGATGGCAAACACTGGCTGAGTGAAATTTCTGTCCTTGCTTTCAAGATTGCATTGAATCGGACCAACCACAGATAGTCTGGTATTATCTGAGCCATACAACTTTTTTGGGGGTGTGCAGTAGAGGGCTATCTCCTCTGTAGCTATACGGTCTGGTAGGAATGGCAGTCACTGTTGCCCCTGTATCTAGCTTAAAATAAACTACTGCCCCATTCGGTGCTGTCTGACTTCACCTCACCTAAGAACCGGCTCTCCTGACAGACTCCCTCTTCCTCTGCCATCTTGTTTAAAGGCTGCTTAGACTTATAGACAGCGGCAAATGTTCCTCGTTTGTGACATTTTCTGCATTCAGCCTCTTTGGCAGGGCAGTCTTTCCAATTGTGTAATGGAGCCCTCCCACATTTATGACAGGCAGACGATGTTGCGTACCTGTTCTGTTTTGGTCTATGTTGTGCATTACCCTCCGTCTTACGTGCAAGTGAAAGCGCATGCATCTCTTCACTGGGCTAGGTAAGGGATGCAGGGCCACTCATACCACGCAGCAACTCCTTTTGTTGTTTCACAGTTTCACTCTGTCTGACCTAGGTTATCTAAAACTCGGAGAGTGTGGCATCTCTTATGCCGACAGCAATCGGTCACGGGTCAGCTCTTCTCTGAGATCCCCGAATGTGCCATAATGTGCCTGTTTGTGAACTGTTCTTGTTAAACTTCGCCCATTCAAAAATTACTTACTTTTTTGTAGTTCAACTTTTACGCCCCCATTAGCTCTGACGCATTAAGGATATCCTCGGATTCATCTCCCATTGAATATATCAAAGTATCCACTTGAAACGCCTCTTCCTTTTTGTCCAACCCCAATAAGACCTTGTACCTCTCGAATTGTTAGATCCATTTGGGCCAGATTTGGATATCTCTGGAGTCAAACTTTTCTGGAGGTCTTAAGCGAAACGTCTCTCAACCATTGCTAACTGCAGCAGGGTTGCTTGCTCCAGTGGAGCTGGCATGTTCCCTCTCAGTGGTGGGCATTGTGAATATGACTCAATGATAATCTCCTCTCTGCAGTTATCTTAATGTTATTTGCGAGTTGCCACTTCTGACACCATGTAGTAATTTGTAGACCAGTCATTGAGGACTCGGACAACAACATCTCTTTAGCCGGTTCGGCAGGCATATTTACTGAAGTGTCTGTTTACCCAGAAACCATACATGTACATAACCCGCCTCTGCTACGGAACGCCCAGAGGACCATAACAGGAAAAATGTGACTTTCTTAGATACCTCCAGCTAAAACACCATTACAATAAGAGTATAACATTTTTGAAGGAGGACAAAACAGGTATATATTAAAAATCCTGTTAGATTCAAGCAACAGAAGCCCTTCCAAAAAACAATATCCAAATTATACTCATGTCTACAAGCGGGATGAAAATGTAATAGAATATAAGGTTAAAAAAAAAGCCAAAATGACAATAATTGATGATGTTTGGTAAAATATTTGCAATTTTGTGATTCCTACGTCACTTCTGGCCTGTAGAAGGAGTTTTCCTTGAAATGCATTCATTTGGTGAATTTTTTATTACACCTAACATTGAAAGTAAACATTGTAACGACACTGAAATGGCAAAATGCTGGAGCAATTAGGGGAATGTGTCTGCAGGACATTTTCATATCTTCTGGGAATGTATTAAGATCGCACCTTCTTTGTCAAAAGTGATTAAAAAAATAAATACTAAAATAGACTTAAATTTACCCTGTGATTTTACTGTGGTTTTCCTTTGATAATTTATGTCAGGAAGTGAAGAAGGCTGACAGGTACTCCTGTTATTATTATTATTATTAGCAGATGCAAAGATAGCCATGACCTGCAGGTGGCTTGATGTGGAGCCACCATCACGTTTGGACTGGTAGGACATAATTGAATAACTTCACGCAATGGAGAGACTGACTTTTTTATTAAGACTTGCCACTCGAAAATACAATAAATAATAGAAGAAATGAAACATTCACCAGAGCAAGACACCAACTGTATGATAAATGTAATTGCCTTTTTCTTGTTGTTGAATATTACTCAACTGCTCTTGTCAAACTAGTTGCTCTGTATTTTTAGTTCCAGGTGTTCAAAGTATGTATGTGTGTTTATAAAATTATTAAAATTACAAAAATAAAGTATTGAAAAACACAAAATTGATTCATGTAAATTAAGGTTGTTCCAACCTTAACAGAAATGTGGACTGTAATGACGTCAGCAGTGGATCTCCAAAATCCCAAGACATAGAGAGAAGAAACATTGCTTGATAAAAAAAGAAAAAAATAAACTGCAGGGAAACAGGATACCAAGTCGGGTATTAAATTGATGAAAAAGTAGCAGTGAAGTTAGCATTTTGTCAAACTTAGAAGTGAAGTCTTTTCCTGTCCAGTTGGTTCTTGAGAAGACCGCTAGCTAATGGGTTTGTTATAAATCAAATGAAATGCTGTAAACTTAGCTAGATTGTTTTCTTGTTGAGTGGATGAATTTAAGATTGCCTTGTAGGACTTAATTTCTGTTTTGAAAAAGTGACAATATCTTGTATGTGGAAGAAATATTTTTGACTTCAGTACTTGATATATGTTTCTGTAAAGATACCTTAAATAACTTAATTCTTTAAAAATAATTTCTCAGATTCAGTCACAGTAAATTCACTTCAGCTCAGATAAATTTTTCTCATTACAGACACCTTTATTGGAAAAAATAATGCAACGTTTTTGGCATTTACCTCATATTAAGTTACTTTGATACATTTTTAGGAGACATAAAACAATATGTGGGACATAAAACAATTGTGTTAAGGTAACTAAATATGATTAAGTTGATGCAAAAAAAGTTGCATTATTTTTTTGTGGCAATCTAGTTGGCAAGCTGTAAATGGAGAAAACAGCTAAAAGCTAAGTGATTTGCAAAGCTTTAAATACTCGATGTTCAGGAGTAACTGTTCCCCTCATTGCTATTTCCATTATAGTACCTTGTCCTTTCAAGGCTTGGTACGATCCCTGAATATAAAGAGTGTCCTGAAAAATGCAGCCTATACATTACTTTTTTTTTTATATAATACATTTCTATCTTTTTCTGGTTGTTTTAAGGTGTTCTGCTAATAGTGAAAGTTCACAGCCTGGGAAATCCTAGAGCAATTTGTTTTTTGGTTTTGATTTTCTATTTTTTTTATCGTCTATATACCAGTAACATATCTCTTATGTGATCTCAGTGATTAATTCACCTTCAGAACATTTTCAGATCACAAAAAACAGATCTTAATCAAAATCCTACTCACAATCGAAAAAAGCATATTGTAGACCAGGAAACATGTAATTAGAAGAGTAACTGAGCTTTTCATGCTGCTCACCCAAAAATATAAATGGAAAGCTGTATGTTAACTTTTCTGAACAGGGATTCAGTATGTGGACAAGTATGAGGTCAGCATTTCCAAGCAGCTAACTGTTTGCTCTATGTTGGAAAAACAGATTTGTGCTCACAGGATCTAAAGTCAAAGTAAGAGCAACAAACATGACTAGTAACATATTTTGAGGCTTTAAAATCTGAGGTCTAAATGTCTCTTTCTGTCTCTTCCACCTAATATTGGCTAAAACGTAGGATTATTTGCTTTAGAAATTGCTTTAGCAAGTGCTGGTTTACATTGTGCAACTAACTGATTGCAATCCCTGAAATCAGCCAAGAGAGAAAAAAAACGAACTGTTTTCTCTAAAAGCAATTCGTGCATTAGAAGGCCTGCTTGAATCAAAAATAGCAGCCTAATCAAACGAAAAGGTTTTTTTTTTCCCCTTTAATGGGAACCAGCTGTTTGTAGTATAGATGTTCTGTTTAACGCGTCTGGTTGTTATTTCAATGCAGAAAAGAAGTGAAAAATAGTAGAGAATGTTTTTCTAAAGATACAAATGTTTAGCTCTTCCTAACTTTCTTTCCTCCAAAGAAGGGTTATCTAAAGTCTGAAGAGCAGTAAAAACAATCATTTTTGCCTGCAAAGTCCTTCCAAGCACTATTAATAATATTTTTTCCTTCTGTCCTTATATATTAAAATCAAGGAGAAAAAACTAAATAAAACATATAATTATTTTCTGCATAGAAAGTTGAATTGGACAGACCGGACAGGGATACAGGACAGACACAACATCTGCTTCCTGAGCCACCATTGTTAGAGGGAAACATATTTTGTAATATGAGGGCAATGAGTTTTAAACTGAATTTTTTTATTTTTCTGTATTCTGCAGGAAAAGAAGTTAAAACACTGGTTTTAGATGATAAATAAGTTAAGCCACTCTACCTCCTTATAGCTGCTTTTATGTTTGCTTTGCATGCAATAAAAGTCATTAAAACCACGTAACACACTTTTAAAAATGATGGAAACTACAATGAGCTGTGAAAGTCTAATATTCCTCAGTGTTTTCCACTTTAACTCAGTTTATTCTATATAGCATGATTTCACAACACATGTCTTCTTATGGGTCTTTACAGGGACAATATATGTAGTCAGTCTCATTTTGTTATTGACTTTGCAGGATTCACTTGTTTCTTTGACTATGTAGCAATCCCTCACACAAAGCATGCATGCAGTGTGGCTAAGTGTGAGTCGCATCTGCCAAGGGTTGCTAAGGTTCAAAAAGATAAAAGCAAATATCCAAAAGGAACATAAAGCACTGATTTATAAATACTCTGTTAGTATAGATAAAGTAAAAATGCTCCATTAATGGCTCTGCCTAGGAAAGAAACATTTAAGCAGATGAGCACTGAGCCAGTTTTCATGACAAAAAGAACGTACCTTAGCACATAAATAGTTGACAGTAGAATCTAGGAGAGAAACACGACTAAAACACTAAAACACCCATCTTGTTGACGGTAGCAGCCCAGTTTCTGGGTTTCTACATAGTGATGAAAAGGGTTCCCTATGTCCTCCAGCAGTGTAAGTCTATAGCTGAGACGTCGG
>NW_015151198.1:82065-92417 GCF_000732505.1 Cyprinodon variegatus
GTTATAAGAGATTCTGGGACGTCAGGCATACGATCGACAAGGTATGACAGGGCCCTCAGCTGATTTTTGTCCTAATTAGCTGCGGTTTGAATAAAAACATTGAGAAATACAATCAAAGTCGTCCCCTAGGTGTTAAAAAAAGATTTTCACAATTCAAGGAGGAATTTTAACCACACTTGGTTTTTTCTTTGTATTGAGAGAAGTGGTCATTTGACCTATGTAACAGTTTGGTATAGGGCCCTCTGGTGAGATAATTTTATGAACTCTTGCGAATGTACTGTAACAACCACAAAACCCCCCTTCTCAGCTTGAGTATGACCTTAGCAAATGCTGGCTAACCAAAGTCAGACCCTGCCTTTAAATCTTTCTGCATGTGAAGAATGCACACAGAGGTCCAAGTTAAACGAGTATCTTCCTCTTCATCGAGATATATAGTTGATGCAGCTGGTTGGGTTTCCTTTTTTTCCCCCCACTTTCCTTTTGCTCAGCCCCTAATGCTGCAAACACAACGTTCCACTGGTGGTTTTCTCTTGTTTTCCCCTTCTTCTGCTCTCACATGTACAGAGCCAGGGCTTCTCGTCTGGCTGCCTGTTGTGCTCCACCCACCTTGTGATAAAAGCCGAAAACTTTCACTGGAGCTGCTGGAAAAGCATACTCTTTCGAACTCTGTGATTCTCATAATCAGCAACCACTGCCACTTTTAAAGGTAGGTTATGTCATGACTTTTATAGATGAATTACTTTTGCTTGTGGAGAGTTTTTCAGGATGCATTAAGGGAGGGCATTCTTTGTTAGATGTATGATTTCAAGAAACAAAGTCCTTTTATAGATTTTACGTAACTAGAAAGCAGCAGGTAAACCGAAGTGCATCTTATATCAGCAGCACTGACATTAGCCAGAATGAGAAGGATTCTCTTTGCTGATGTAAAGCCCTGCCTTTCAAACCTGACCTATTGTCTCATGGAAAAAGAAAGTCCAGGAGACCCACCTGGCGAGAACAGCTCTGTGCTTGTTAAAATAAATGTACTGTGAGGCATCCTGACAGGACTTGGCTGTCGGCAGCACTGCTTGAAAAATATTGGCTGCTTTCTGAGTTTGAAGTAGAATAGGTATAACTTTCCAAGCAGACATAAGGTGACATATTAGAATAGTTTAGCCATCAATGTTCTATGAAGATGTCCTGAAGCAGCTAGACTTTGACTCCTTTGCTCCTGTTTTTAAAAAAATGTGTACAGAGTTTTGCAGACTTTCATATATTTGCAGTTTCTTGACAGTTTTGTAGTGAAACCTTAGATGAAACTGAAATGCAGAATTTTCAGAAATTTCTGTAACATGTTAGAAAATCAGCATCAGGTTTCCTTGCTGAAGATGAAATCAAAATTATCATTAAAGAAAAAATCTTTAATGTACTTTTTTAAGTGTATCTATCATTGTTGTCAATAGCTGCTAAAAAAAAACTATACTTGGGATACACATAAAAAAATACTAATTAGAAGAAGTTGTTCTTTCATTATTGTTTTGTTTTATTTTATCTGAGGCTAAAAGGAATATATTAGTTTCATAACTCTGAGGCTAAAGAAATAATCTAAATCCCTCTTAATCTTCAGAGAAAGTTTTAGATCTGGTCATTCATCCTGACATGAACCCACATTCTCTCTCAAGCAAAATAACCCCACAGCATGCTTCATTACCATATTTTCATGAGGTTGTTTTGTTGGGGTTGGTTTTAGATGTTTATTGTTGCTAACATTGGACGTGACCAAAATCCATTACCCCTGATTAATCAAAAATGTTCTTTTTGGAAAATAAAAGCAAAACCTGGTAAATTTCTTGGAAAATGTTCCAGTCTTGTTATATAGTCAGTCCTTCAAAAATTCTATCTAAGTTTGTGTAAGTTTTGTAATTAATCCATAATTTATCCAGATAATAGCTGCATTTCCATTATAAATAAGAACAAAACTTGGGTAAAGTTCTGCTAATATTGAAGAAACACAATCATGCAGTTTAGGTGTTTTTATTACATATTAAATACCTTAAAACAACAGGTAAATACATTTGTTCATGAGATAAATATGAAAAACATACTGCCCCATTATCCCCCTACAACCTCATGTCGTCCTCTTTGTCTTTTTACTAATAGTTATGTATGGTTATTGATCAAATGACTTGTGTGATTCAAAAAAAGGTTTTACATTCCAGTTTTATAAAATACAGCCAAAAAATCTTCTCATTCTAGTTAATTGAAGAGAGAAAGCAAAACAACAAATAGAAAACATAAAAAGCTAGATAACAGTAAGTGCACACAGCGACACAGACCTTAATTATTGTAGGCATGTCCATTTAAGAGAGAAAGACTTAAGTATTGAACTTATGGTGAAAGGGAAAGATGTAATCCTTAAAACTATGCTTTAACTGCACATTATATTGGCTGCAACATATGGTTGTGGGGGCATATCACTGCAGAAAGAAGATATGCACCTCAGAAAGTAGGTGGGAATCCAAAAGGGGCACCCACTGCACCAATTGGACATTTATGTACTCTTTGTTTTATTCATACCATTGAGGCCTTTAAAAAGATCCTTTCATCCCTTTTTTGGATTAACCATATCTCACAATAAAAGATTGACCTTTAGCTTTTCATATATGTGATATAAGGAGCATATTCAGAAAGAAACTGTTTGTTTTGACACATGTCAACAAGTAACTGCCAAAAAGTGGGGGGAAAGCTGCCCACTCTCATGCAGAGGAAACAGTTTTCAGCACTCAAAAAAGGACGTTTGTTCTGCAGCTCTAAACTCAGTACTTACATCCGCCTGCAGAGTCCATGTGGATCAGGGAAAGAATCAGTTCAAACATTGTGATTGGTTCAGTTCATGGCTGAAGGTGCATCAAATTGCCTGAACATTGACGGGTCCTGTCTGTTCTCTCCTGTTCTAGTCTGTTTCAGATTCAAATAGGACTTTTCCGGTTTCTTTTCCTACGTTGCTGTGGTGAAGAACATAATATTGTAGATTTCCTTCTAAACAATCATCACAATACCAATCGGGTACATTTTTCAACTATTTTAAAGAGATCATGACAAATAATAGGTTTTGTAAGATCTATCAGTGGTACTAAGAAAACATGTATTTTAGTATTTGAGGTACAAATTTTGTGATTTCTTTTTTTGCAGTTGTGGTATCAACATTAACATATTTAACTCCTGTTAAAGGGCCAGGTTTAATTTATTTTAAGAATATGCTACCTATATCCCCTTTTGAATGGGGATTGTTTGGCTTCTTTTGTTACCCTGCAATGCCCCATACCTGTCTAAGTCTATGAAAGAGGGATCGTTAAAGGGATTTGTTGGCCTGGCTGAATAGGCTAGGTTTTCTGCTCTCCTGTACAGGGGTTGGGGTTGCGATGTGCAAAATGTGAACAGTCTGGTCCTCAAAAGAATGTCCTTTGTCCATAAGGTGTAGATGTACCGCAGAGCCTTGTCCCGAGGAAGTTGCTTTATGTCTTCCCTTCAGTTTGAAATCTCCCTAACATTAAGTGCATAATCTGCAGCTTCAGTCAATGTGATTCAAAGCAGTGTATTCGAATACGTAATTGTTAACATGCAGACCACTTTATCCTGTATAGACCTCCCAATACATAAACAATAACTGCAGATTTTTGGTAACCAAAAGCCAAGCTACCCTTTCTTTGTGGTTCACTTATTAATTTCTGACTAGTTACTCAAATAATTTCTGAGTTATGACGAGGTATACTTTTTTCCATAACCCTAAGTAGACACACATAAATCTTATGATTACCTTTCAGCATTCAACTCCAAAGCAATGTTGAAAGCAGGAAAAGGAGAATAAGTTTTTGGCTGTTTGTGACAGCTTTATGGTTGTCCAAGAAAGCTGTTGTAACCCTTACTGTCAGATGGTTTTTCAATTATTCATATTCACAGTTTTATGATCTCTATAAACTAACCCAAAATCATGTTACTTTGTACTGAACTGTTCATTTAAATAGATGCAAGTAACTGAGTTGTAGCATCAAATCATCCTATCTGAAATATGTTACTGTCAAGCAGCTGTTAGTTTCCTTACCCTTGTATTCACATAACTTCATTTTTCGCTTTCTCTCTTACAATTCATTTTGGTTTTAATATGTTTTTTTTTTTAAATGTTACCTAAATTCAAAATTTTGGCAACCTGCCATACATTCAGAGCAGAGCTACATATCCAGTCTCAAAAAGGGAGATTAGTAACTGCTGGACCATCATTTTGACTGAATGTTGGCGTCACTCAGCAATACCGCTGAGTGAAGCTATGAGCCTGGAGGGGCTAACGTTGCAGCGGTAAGACTCGTGGTGGCAGGCTTTGCGTGTACATCAACAACAGCTAGGGTAAAAATGCTAGATCTGTCACCAACTTCAAGCTTCACACCTCCAGATTTTCTAACTGTTAACTGCAGACCATTCTATCTGCCCAGAGGCTTAAGTGTCGTTAGCATTACTGCTGTTTATGTGCCCCCCAGCGCTAATACAAAAGAGTCCATGAAGATTCTAAAGCAGGCTATCTCTGAGTTTCATTCTGCACACACAGAGGGTGTTTTCATCACTGCTGGGGATTTTAACCAGGCTGACTTGAAGACTGTGCTCCCTCATTTCCACTGTACCACCATCTGGACTTTGCAACTCGGGACGATAACACTTTAGACCTGGTTTACTCTACCATCAAAGATGCATTCAGAGTAGCTCACTGCCCCGACTTTGAGTCATCAGATCACCTTTCCGTCATACTAAGTCCTGCATACAAGTCCAAGCTAATCATGGCTAAACCGACAGTAGAGGTCAGAGGGTGTTCTGAGGGTGCCATGGAGAAACTCCATGACTGTTTTGAATGCTCTGACTGGAATATCTTCAATGCTGCAGCAACCTATGACAAGAAAATAAATATAGGTGAGTATGCCATGACTGTGTCATTCTACATCAACAAATGCACTGAGAATGTCAGCATCACAAAGAACATCACCATCCGAGCCAACCAACGACCCTGGATGAATGGGGATGTTTGGAGATCGCTAAAAGCAAGGAACTCAGCTTTCAAGTCTGGTGATAAAGAGGCAGTGAGGACAGCGCGTGCCAAACTAACCCTGCCATCAGATCAGCGAAGCAAAACCACTGACAGAAAATCCACAATCTTTGCCACATTGCCAGCAACACCACGAGGATATAACAAGGCATATGGGCTAACACAGACTACAACACACCCTCCCCTCTGGTACGTGCACCTGATGCTGACTTCCTAAATGAACTAAACAACTTCTTTGGAAGGTTTGAGGCACTAAACAGCACTCCAGCAGTGAAAGCCGTTCCACACCCGGGAGAGGAGGCACTCAACCATGACATAGCTGAAGTGAGGAAAACTCTGAGGAAAGTCAACCCAAGAAAGGCCCAAGGCCCCGATAACATATCTGGGCAGCTATTCAAGGAGTGTGCAGATCAGCTGGCCGGTGTCCTTACAACCAATCCATAGTGCCAGCATGCTTCAAGTCTGATCCCATGACTTTTAATGATTTTAATAGCCCACGGAAACCCTGTGACATAGGAAAACATGAGACCTTTTGTCGATTTGATGAAATATAGTTGCTTACTAGCCTAGAAAACTAGCCCCATCTACCAGTGGTCTAGCCTCAATCAATGCCCCAGGCTCTAGAACTGCCAGTCACTACGCAGAGATGTGTTTCGAATTTTTAGATGCAAAGTGGGCGGGGTTTTGAGGGCGTGACGACAAAGCTGCACAATGCTGGAGAAAGCACAGCAGTAGCATGCACTGCGGCAGAAGCAGCTTTCAATGGAGTGCTCCATTGAAAGTTAAAAGTTCACTCTTCTGTTGCTGTTGTTCAATAAAAGTATGTTTTAAGATAATTTGACGTGAGAATATTATACTTAAAGCGCCGCTATATTGTCCAGTTACTGATTTAATAGGTAATTAAAAAAACATTTTCCAAAGTTGAGAGGACTGTAGCAACCAGCGGACCTCCAAGCTAACGGCAGCCAGGGCTAATTGCAGCCAGTGTGCAGTGGCCCTCTCTTGGTATAGTCGTGTGTGAAGGACCGCTGGCTCTGATGGCGATTTTTGACTCAGCTTTGGAATCAGTTTTGGAAGGATTAGACTTTGGGTGTTTGTTGAAACATGAGCAAGAAGAGGCTCTATGCTCATTCATTTTGAATTAGGACGTATGACTGTTTTACCTAAAGACTGTTTACAGTCCCCCACAAGCAAAAGAAAAATCTTGCGCTTTGTCACAGTCAGTTGCGCTCATTGAGCGTTGGCCAATAGGCACATACATGGTTTGAAAGACAACAGGTTTTTCTCATCAACAATCTTCTGATGTCTCATTCATTGGGGCCAGACTATATAACATATTTAATCTCACATTTAGTCTGGTTTATCAGGCTAGTTGTTTACTTTTAACACCAAAGAAAAACATTTGCATTTAAAGCAAAGCCTCCTCTTTCTATCAGAGTTCCTTCTATTTCACATCATTGCCATATCACATCATTTTTGAAGGCTAAACAAAGTCCAAAACCTATCACAGCCAAAAAGCTGATTTTCAAAACTTAGTCATTAACACAAACAGAGACTGTCTTGCATAGATTAGATGCTAAAACAGCCACTTTGGGTTGACTTTCAGTCCAAATGCACGTGCTCTGCTTTGTTTATTTACAGTGCTTCCTGAAAGGGTAATTCTTATGTAGATATTCTTCAGTGTGTCATACAGAGGTCAGAGAGGAACTTCTGCTCAGACAGCAGAACTTAAAGGAATTACTTCAAGAAGCCTGAATCAAGTACTAATATATTTGCCTTATTCTGATAAAGGAAGAGCAATACAACATATGTTTAACAAAGTTGGGCTCTTCAAATTAACAGCCCAACCCCCTTCTCTTAAGTTTATAATGTAATACTGAACTTGTTGATTTGAATTTATTGCCTGACTTGATATTTTAAAAGAACCTCGTCTTCAGCTTAAGGATTATGTTTATTCAGTGTTGTTGTTTTTTTTTTTTTTTTTTCATACCAACCTTTTGGATTTGTGGTTAAAACGTTCCTGTTAGGTTTCATCAGACCCTAACACATTCTCCCACAAGGCAACTAGTGCTCATTGGAATTTCCTGCCATGGAGAAGCTGCACACGCAACCCAAGCTGTGCCAAAAACCACCAATCCACACAAGGAAATCCAACTTACACAGGCGTCACCATCAGAGAGACACCCCTTTCTGTTCGTCTGGAGAGCTTTATGCATCCACTGTTATTGCTGAATTTTTATGCCTTTTGTGTTTGAGTTTGTTTTAAACACTGGGAGCTTTGCACTAATAGTGTTTTTGTTCAAATAAGATTGAAAAGGGCTGACTTTGTGCAACATTTCATATGAAAAGTTTTTTTTTGTGTCAAACATTTTTTTTTTTTTCAAGCTGCCTAGTTTCAACAGCCCAAATTAAATGTTCAATTTAAAAAAAAGATGATGGAGGATGATGATTGATCCTCTGATTTTTACCATAGAAAGTGTTGGAGCAAGAAACCCTTAACGACTAAAACCAAATTAACAGCAGATCATAGAAGTTGTCAAAGGCCTAGTAGAGTTTCTGACCACATACATAAAAGTTTGTT
This sequence comes from Cyprinodon variegatus, assembly GCF_000732505.1. Classification (NCBI taxonomy): domain Eukaryota; kingdom Metazoa; phylum Chordata; class Actinopteri; order Cyprinodontiformes; family Cyprinodontidae; genus Cyprinodon; species Cyprinodon variegatus. The sequence goes on from NW_015151198.1 coordinate 89,715, forward strand.
GAAAGTAAATTTTTGTCATTTCAAAGTTTGAGGTTATCACAGCGATTTTCCTTGGACCATCATAGTATTTCTGTATTTACACAGAATATTTTAAACAACAATGTAGAACATGATCTAATTGTTCTTTAAAACTCTTGTTTACAAAAAGGAAACTATCATTTCCATCACTGCTAAAATTATAAATACAGTTACAATGATGATGCCCAAGGATGTTGGGTAGTGACAGAACCAAACAGAGCTCAGCAAGAAGGAATGGTTTGATTTGAATGGTTATCATAATTGGAGTATTTAATTTTCTGCGAAGCAAGTACGGTACACTCAGCCAATCCAAACCAGCGCCACCCAACAGAGAATTATCTCCCTGCTTGTTTAAATTTATGAAATAAAAGGAGCTTAAAATGAAAAAACAGTATTGAAAAATATAATTCACAAAATATCTAAAACTGTTTTACAAAATAAAAGTGTCAAAAAAAACACTATATTTAAAAATAAGTAAATAACTAATTAATTAAATAAAGGAATTGATCAATCTTTTGATAAATAAAAAATATTGGAAATGAATAAAATAGGATAAGATAAAGATATTTAACTATTTTTTTATTTCATGGGTATATTTATTTATTTAATGGAATATTTACTGACACTCTATGAACAGCAGTATTTATTTACGGTATTTAATTTTAAATGAAACAGATCTCACATTTGATCTTCTTGTTCATCCAAAAAGTATAACAGATAGAACAAAACTGATGTAATTTGTATGAGCCCTGTATAAATGAGAGCCCTATATCTGAGTCATGTTCTATAGGCATGATACAATATGATCCCAAATAGGTTAAACCATTTTTTTTTCTTCTTTTTTTTTTTTGCGAACAGACCAAACTGAGCCATATAACTCTTCAAATTCTTATGGAGAATAAAATGTTCACACTGATTGCAAAAGCTGATTTTTTTTTTAAACTATTAGATAAATTGACATATGGAAATTATTTCCAATGGGCAAAAACTGAAAAATTTTTTTCTTTTTTTGCAAACAGTGAAATTTTTCTCTCAAAAATTGTGTTTTTCTTCTCTCTCTCTCAAATCTTATGGTAAATGGTAAATGGCATGTACTTATATAGCGCCTTTATTCAAGTTAGGAGACTTGACCAAAGCGCTTTACACTACATTCATTCACCCATTCACACACTGATGGTGGCAAGCTACATTGTAGCCACAGCTGCCCTGGGGCTCACTGACAGAAGCGAGGCTGCCGTACACTGGCACCACCGGGCCCTCTGACCACCATCAGTAGACAATGCAGGTGAAGTGTCTTGCCCAAGGACACAACGACAATGAAAGTCGGAGTCGGAGCTTGAACCGTCAACCCTTCGATTACAGGGCAAACTCCTCCATCCAACGCCACTGTCGCCCCCTCTCTCAAATCTTAGTCTTTGCTCTCTAGTCAGGATTTTTCTCTCGATGTGTCCTGTATATACAACAAGTCGTCAGTTCTTAGCACTCTGCAGTTTGAGCGCTGATGCTTTTAATGCACATCCGATGTCAGATGCAAATCAAAGAACCACCATTTCCTTGGTTGTTGGACATCACCTAAAAAAGAAAACATAAAAAAATAATTTAGAATAATAAAGTGAGTGATAATGCAGAGGTCAATTTCTCCAATGTGAGATCAAAAAAGGTAAATTATTCTTATGTTTTTCAAAGAGCATTTGGTTGAGGTTATTACAGACTTCAGGTTATAAAGGTGGATGAATTTAGGTACCTTGTAAAGTGGAATGAAATGCTCTGCTGTCAGGGTTCTGATTTAGTACTTTCCACCCACCTGTATTTTAGTTTTTTTCCATCAATTTGAAAAGTTCAATTCAAAATGTTCCAATTTTTCTAATAGTCAAGCTGAAATTTGATCAAGGAATTATCAAGGAATCATTAATACAGAACTATTCGACAACATTGAGAAGTTAAAAATATATCAAAACGGAAACATAATGAAAAGATCTAAAAGAAAAATAAGAGGATTGACCCTAAAAAACGTAACTGAGCAATTTCTAAGGCTTTGTGAAATATGACAAGCAGCACTTGTCATATTTAATACATATGTAAAACATATTTAACACATATGTCTAACCTTCTCTAGAACAACCAGGCTAACTACAAAAAAAAATAAAAAGGAGAAATTGATTTAAAGTTTTCAAATTGCCCAGTCAAAGTTAAGACTCAAATTGTTTTTCATTTGTTGTGGTATCCACAAATAAAGGCCATTAAAATAAAACAGTTTATCTAAATAAAAAGAGAATTAAGCCAAACTTTTTCAACAGCAATCTAAAAGATTAATTAGAGATTACTGTAAAAATACCGGTTCTTGAAAGATGCTGTTGCTTTGTCTGATAATAAAAACTGTTTATTTGCTGACAATGAAATAATAAAAAAAAAAAACTTGTAAGTAACGGTAACAAACAAAATAGAGTAAAAAGACAGAGAGCAAAATTAGTCTACTTATGTGTACAAAAGCTTAACAGGAATAATAGAATGATATAGATATTTTAAGCATTGTGTTTTTTTCATTATTAAACTTTATCAAACATGTCATCATTGAGATAAAAATGTGCTTTTTCAAAGGAAACCAGTCAAATAAATATTTTTTTAAGTAAAAATAAAGCAAAGAAGTAAAGATAAATTTCTATTATTTATGAATATTAGGCAGAT
>NW_015151198.1:93956-97206 GCF_000732505.1 Cyprinodon variegatus
AAAGTAATTTGAAATCTGGTGGTTAAACTAAAAACTTTGGGAATACAGTTGAATTGTATCTTCTGGTTGTGTAAAAAAAAAAAAAAAAAGGAGCACATCTTACAAAATAAAGTCTGAAGTTCAAAACGGACTGTCCAGGAATCAAAGCTACTATTAAATGTTATTCATGGATATTAGATCCTCTGTTTTGACAGAACTCAAGAGTGAACAGGAAAATCATTTTCCAAACAATTAAGGTTTAGGGTTTTTCTTCTCCGCCTGAGATGAAAATTGTAGCCAGACATTTGGTGACTTGTGGTTTCTAGATTATGACTCTTAAAGCAGAAGAGAAATTGCCATAAAGTTAGACCAAGAGGCGGAAAAGTTGTGACTCTATGTATCTGGATTCTGTTTTCCTCTCTAATCTCTTTTTTTATATTCACCAATGGTTTAAATGGGTTACATTCTTAAAATGAATCTTATGTCCAAGAGTCTCAGCTCTCCGGATCCACAGAAACTGAAAACAGCCATGAAAAAAGAGAACATGGAACGTAATTGAACTGGGAAAAGTCCAAATGCAGAGAGTGAGAAGGGATAAAAGAAAAGCACATGATGAATACAGCAGATAAACAACTTAGAAAGCTGGCTCCAGTTTGTTGGAATAATCAGAGTTTTATATTATTACTATTTCTCCTCTGACCAAATAAGGTGAACAAAGCAGAAGCTGTAGTCAATAGAAAGTAAGTCAAATTCTAAAATGGGCTTTAGTGCCCTCTACTGGGCAATCTGTGTTGTTTACCTTATCAGCTATTATGTGCATAATCAGAGGAAAGTGTATCTCTTTTACATTTCAATTCAGTTCCAAATAGTTTCTTTATATGGTGCCAATTCACAACACGTTACCTCAAAGCATTTTACAGAGATTATTCAACCAGACCATACAGTCATACTTGAACATTATTAAAATTCTATAAATTTTTCCATTTTAAAATCCAAAGTGTTTTTTGAATTTCAGAACAATAATTTCCTGATATGCATATTTTATTAAACACTTTAACTGACCGTTGAAAATGTGCAGGGTTATCTTTGAGCACACCATTTTACTTTTTTTTCACCAGTTCACCGCGGTTCTTTCAGCAGTTCACCCTTTGCTTTCTTTTTCTCATCGTCTTCTCTTTCTTTCCCACCACCCGGCTTGCCAAAGGTTTGCCTGCTGTGTCTAAAAGTGACTTGCAGCAGCGACCTTGACTGACACAGCTCATTGGCGAATTTGTATCACATGCAGCCTGCTGCCGTATGCTCCGGCGAGCGGTGCTAGTGAAGTTAGATACTGTCGTTGGACAACATTAATTTATAAATGTTTTAAATCAGGTTGGGTCCTGATTAGCCAGCATGTGAGTCCGGATCTGGACCACGGTCTGCTAATCCGTGACCTCTGCTCTATACCTTTAAAAAGCCTGGTCATTAAAACTGCAGTAACTGAAAACCACCACAAGGGTAATTAATACAAACTGAGAGGAGTCAGAACAATTAATTAAAGCTAAATAAAAACATTATCTCTCCCCTATGTGCAGTCAATCTTCACCAGAGCCTTTTTGAACTGCAGGCCATCGGCACGCGACACTGAGATTCATATCTTTTTTTATGGAATTAGTCAAGAAGAGAACAAAAAGGGGGAATGGAAGACTCATTATTCCCAAGACTGTGTGGCAGAAACAGCTTTGCCAGATAGAGACAAGGTTTTCCAGCCCAAACATCTGTTAAGAACCGCCACGTCATACAAAAACCTGCCCAATTAATATACGTATTGTAATATTTACTGTGTGAACATGAACACATTTCGGTACAACTTAATTCAACACTACAACTTTATAAAACAAAGGACTATCACCTCCAACGTTTCAGGAGTGATTTGTCATTACAAAACATGTTTGTAAGCCAAAAATGAAAAAGCTGGGACTCTTGGTGTACAATTTAGACATGGGGGACAAATTAAAGCAGGGACAGACAGCCTGATAAAATCTACAGCAAAAACTATGGTTGATGAACCTATTGTTTAATCATAATCTTAATAATGTGTATATTGCTATGCTGGATGTGTAGAGGTAATGGGGATACCAATTCTGGCAATATGGGATGAAATAAAATGCCTGATGTTAGAACAAAGACTGTTTATTAAGGATAGTACAACATAGAGAAATTGTAATTTAATATAAAACACAAATATAGATTTAAGTACTAAATTTCGCTTAGGAAAAAGTTATTTTCCTACTGGATATACCCTTTAATGATTACACATACATTCCATTTCCTATTTTATTTTTATTACAAGTACATGGTGGACAACAGTTTTCAATGGGATGAGAACATTTAGACACCGTGAAAGAACGAGAGATTTTTTTTAAGTAACGTGTTGAAATGAACAAGAAGCTGTTGGCTTTCAGAGAAAGTAGTAGACACTGCTGTCAGGGACCTGTTTTGAAGCAAACACTCAAGTTTTTTTTTTATCAGTATCACTGGCGATATAAATTTTTCATAAAAATCATAACACCTTTCAAATTTCACGTTCAGTATGTTGAAATTGAGGCGGAGTAAACTTGGTCAGCTCTTCTAATACTCGCGCGCTCACGACAAGGGGATGCAGATTTTTGCAGGGATTACTACTTTGACACGTACAGAGTATTAGGGCCAGACTAGAGATTTTTCTTTTCTTCTATTTTGAGAATAAAGACGTAACACTAAGAGAATAAATTTGCAAAATTTCGACTTTATTCTTGTTACGAAAATTACAAGAATGAAGTCACAAAGAGATAGTCATAAAATTACGAGAACAACGTCGTAACATTACGAGAATAAAGTCATAAAATTACGAGGATAAAGTCGTAACATTACGAGGATAAAGTTGTAGAATTACGAGAATAAAGTCATAACATTACAAGAATAAAGTCGTAACATTACGAGAATAAAGTCCTAAAATTACAAGAATAAAGCGGTCAAATTACGAGGAAAAAGTCACAAGAATAGTCAGGAAATTACGACAATAAAGTTGTAAAATTACAAGAAGTTTTATTTTATCACAACTCCTAAAAGAAGCACTTTCCTCACTTAAATGATGAATGTTGAGAATCATGTTAAGTTATAATTTGGCATGAAATAATTTGGCTGTTTTACTATAGCATCGGTGTGACCAATAAGGAAATCTTTTAGCGCACCAGCATCAAATTGGGCAGTTTGTCAAAGTGGACTCAGGTTGCTGTTTGGTGGAGCTGGT
>NW_015151198.1:100317-112567 GCF_000732505.1 Cyprinodon variegatus
TCCTCTCTGGTGAATTTGATGTTACGGTCAACAGAGTTGACGTGTTTTGTGAAAGCTTCCACTTCCTCTAGTTGGATTTTGACGAAAGTGTCAGTGTCTTACTCTTGTTAGATATAATATGACTGGAGTTAAGAACCTCTGAGATTAGAAAATTTTATTTTTCTAAACTGTGATTATATTTCAAATACAAATAATTGTCCAGCCCTACTCTGCATACAGAGGTGTTGTGGAGAATGTGATCAGTAAAAACTTCCTTGGCATTTACCTTATCTTCTGACATTCCCTGCTCTTAGGCAGCTGGCAGCTGGTGAAGAAGACCCAGCAACACTTTTCCTCTTTCTCAAGAACCTGAAACAGACTTTATTCTTGTCTGCTCACAAAGTTTTATTAGGCGTACAACTGAAAAATATTTGATAATAAATTTAATAGATTATTTTTGGTATAGACATGTTGCAATCATTTCAAAGGAGAGATTTACTTCTCATCTGATTTTTTGGGCCTTTTCTGAAGGTGTAGAAGGCTCTAAGGGTTCACCTCTGGTTTTAAGCGTCCAACATTTTATAATAGAATGATTAATGTTTACCGGATTTTGTTTAAGTCAAACAAAAGGTCTCAGTGTGAAGTTATTTATGTTGACTGATCCTAAGGCCAGCAGGACCAATGTTTAAACAGATATAAGACCTGTAAAGCAGGTGAACATAACACCTTTGATACTGCTGCTCAGGTGAAGCAAAATCCAAAACAAAGATGGCTGCGCCTGAAGGCAGCAGCTTGCTACAGCTCCAGACACACACACAATATAATGGAAATAGAAATGTTCATTTAATGTCTCAAAAGCTTTACTAAACAAAATTTTGTTTTGTATGCACTCTTTGTTTACAAAATAACAATCAAAGTTCTCTAAGTCTTAATCTAAAAAAATAACTTGATTTGTTGACAAGAAAAGAGTACACTGATGAGTCACAGTGAATCTGAGGGATTGGCAGTGTTAACCATCATACGACCTGTTATTTAACTAGAAAGAATATATATGCATGTTATTCTTTTTGCATATATCAAGCTAGTTGTATTCTTCCTTAAAGGTATAGTGGAGAATGTTCTTTGTCCGGAATGGATCATCAAAATAAGCGGTCCTCCTAATTGTCAATCATTCTAGTGAAAAGTTTACATATGGCCTTCCTACGTGTTCATCCGCATTTTCACTTACCGGTGGTGAATCTGATATACTGTAGTGAAAAAATTGCAAATCTTCTTTTGTAAAGTAAGCTTGTATGAGCGCTACAATCAGCAACTTCTAAACAAAATATGCATGCTATAATAGGCAAAATACCCTTGCTAGGAACTAATAATCATGGTTCCAAATTCCTACTTTTCACCTTTTTAAAAAATAATCGTATTCTTCAATATTTTTCATTATTTTTTTAAATCCAGGGAGGGAGATATAAGTTTGTAGCATTTCCAAAACATATCCACAGGTATTTTTCTAAGTTACTGACATAGTGGGAATAAACCTAAAAGAAGCTCACAATGCCATGATTTATTTTTCATTGACGTCCCTTCTCCTTTTCAGTTTATTCTGATGACAAAAATCAATCTTAAAAAAAACAAAATCAAGATAGTAATAGTTTAATCTGGAATGTGCTCACATATAAACACGTCAATAATCAAATACAGTAGAGGAACCGTCAGATTTAAAATAGGTCAAAAGATGTAGGAGTCAGCAAGCAAAACATAAAATAACTTCAAAATTTTGACTGTGTGATTCAGTTTTTAGAGATGTTGGTTCTGATTTCATGAGATGGGTAGACAGAATTAGGCGAAGGAAGGTTGTTTAGTAAAGACCCAACTGAAACAATGTTGCAGTCTAATCTTGCAACATCAAGACTAGAAAATATTGTCCAGATTGGGTGGCGAATCAAGCAAGGAGAGATCAGAACCACAGTTGTAAATTATGAAATCATACATGTTTGTGTCATAAATAAGGAAGCTGACTTTGTATACTGTGATGACAAAGTCTAATTAAAAAGGAATATAGCATAATCTTTTTATACATTATATTAAAGTTCATTCACATATTAACTTATCAATTCAATTTTTCACTAAAAAGAAGTTTTAAGAAAAAAAGTTTTTCTATAAAAAGTGGTTTATAGCACAAGCCTAAAAAAGTCTTAAACAGTTTGTAATCAGAATGTGTGAAATCACAAACAAAAAACATTACTGAGACAATTCTCACAAATCATACAGACACACATGAAGGCAAAAAAAGAAAATATCCAAGCAAACCCATTTAAGCGCATTGAGTTATTGACAGTACAGAAGTCATTGCATCTTGTTGTTGGCTTTGAAGCAATCCCCCATACAATTCATGCATTGTATACATTGTAGTGATATTGGAGAGGAAAAGTCCCTTTAAAAACAAGAAATTTCCATCAGAACCAGTCTCAGTGTGAGTGACCCTCTGGTAAGGCCAACTTGGGGTTTGACAATACAAAGATGGACTTTGACAAAGATAACATTGAAACACTAATGCAGGAATCTTTTCTGTGTTACAGAGGTTACTATTAGACTAATAGATTTGGTCTGGGACAGTTTTCAGGGCAAGACGATGAAAGAGAAGACAGTTAATTAGATGCAGTAGAAGTCGATTCAACAGCTATGTCTATGAGAGAAACAATACTAAGGTCTTAAAAACCTGACCAAATGGATAAAGTTTCATAAAATCTCCAATCTATGCAGTCAAAACAGGTCAGTAACATGGAAACATCTGCCCTCAGAGCTTTTTTAGTTTAGGCCTACATGGAGTATTGTGTGCTATTCATCAGTTAAACAAGTATCTGGTGTGAAAAAATCTGTCGTGTATAGTCCAAGATAAGATAATGAGCAGTAGCTCTACAGAAGTCCCAGATTTTAGAGATATTGAAAAGCATAATATCTACTAATTATTAACCAGAAGGCAGCGCTGTCCCGTCTCCGCGGTAGAAACTTCTAGAATTTTGCCTTGTGTTTTACCTCGTATTTATATTCAATATATCCTTTAGAGAGCTTCTTCCTCTTCAGCCATCATCTCAGTTAAAGATCATAAAATATTGACAACATGCCCAGACAGGAATGTATGTTAAGGTATTCCCTCTCTAATAAAAGTCCCAAGGCTACCATTTGCATTGCCATATTCAATCCAGCTACATCTATTACATAACAAACACTCAAAAGTTATTAGATCAAAGTAGTTTGTTTTGAGTGTTGAAATATAAAATACACTTCGGTGAGATTGTTTTATTACAGAGTTTAATTTTATTTGTAAATTATTTTATTCTAAACTAAATTGGAGAGTAAAAATAAGTAGATTATAAAAAATTATGTTTCCTTTAATTGACTTCTCTAACTTAAAATTATGTTCCGGTATCCGTAAAAAACTTCTCCCTGGATCACCATGTCCTCAGTCATTTTCCTCTATCACATTTCCTAAACCAGATTGCACCAATATGTTGCACAGAAATGTAAGCAAGCCTCACTAAAGTTATTCCAAATATTCAAATGCTTTCACATCCGTAACCCAGCTTTATTATAAATAAACACAAGAGGTTAAAAAAAACATACCTTCATCTATTCATGTTTATTTCACTTAGCACTCCTGGCACCACTTAGCAGATTCCTCAAACGGAAACATGTTCAAGTGATTTAGGAACGTAATTTTACAGCGGGTCACTTGATTAGATGATTTCATGTGTGTATACAATATCTAAATTGCTTTGAAGTACAGAATATACAAATAGAGTACAGAAGAGAAAAATAAATAAAGCAACCAAAAATGTTTTTTTCTCTTTCTCCACAGAAAAGGATGGCTATTCCTCTCCTCTTAAGCCATGTCATTGTTCTATTCCAGCCATATCTAATTAACATGGCTAATGGTGGAGTATATTATGGACCAAAGCAGCCACCTCAGACCCAGCCCATCCCACAGTACAGTGATGACTTTCCTCAGCAGCAGTTTCTGGGAAATGAGATGCCACATTCACCTTTCAGGGAAGAAATCCCATTACTGCCACAATATGGGAAAGAGGTTCCCCAGCTTCCATTGCCATTGGAAATTGCAAAAGTGAGACAACTGACAAAAGGAAAAGGTGATGTTTTACATGTAGGCAACCAAAACATCATAATGAACCTATTAAAAATTAAACATCATATATTTGTCTGTTTTCACAGGACAAACCTTTCCAAGGGGTTCAAAAGGTCCTATTCCTGTTCCTGAGGGAAAAGGTTTCAGAGAAGGACCACATGGCATTGAAGGCCCCCCAGGACCAATGGGCCCACCGGGTCCTCAAGGCCCCCCAGGGCTTCCAGGACAGGGAATGCCTGGGTCACCCGGAAAGCCAGGGCCTCCAGGTCCCCAGGGATACAGGGGAAATGGAAAACCTGGAATGCCAGGATTACCTGGAAAACCTGGAGGCCCTGGATTACCAGGTGCAAAAGGGGATCTTGGGCCGATCGGTGGTCAAGGGCCAACAGGTCTTCCTGGGCCTCCAGGACTTCCAGGTCCAACAGGACTCCCTGGGATTTCAAAACCAGGAGGCCAGGGGTTACCGGGACTGCCTGGGCAACCAGGAGAACCTGGCCAAAATGGCCTACCTGGCTTTCCTGGCCCTCAAGGTCCAAAAGGAGAAAAGGGGCTTGGTCTGCCTGGTTTTCCAGGTCAGAATGGACCTGGTGGACCACCTGGTCCACCTGGACAAGTTGGCTTCCCTGGCAATGGCAAACCTGGTCTGAATGGTGTGCCAGGACAGCCAGGATTTCCTGGAAAACCAGGTCCTCCGGGAGAAATAGGGCTTGTGGGAGTTCCAGGTGAAAGAGGGCAACCAGGACCTCCGGGAATGCCAGGAATAGGAAAACCAGGAAAAGATGGTTTTAATGGGCAACCAGGACTCTCTGGAGGAAAGGGTGAACCAGGGCCTCCTGGTTTAATTGGACCCCCTGGCTTGCCAGGTTATGGTAAAGCGGGATATCCAGGGCCTAAGGGTCACAAGGGACATGCCGGTCTTCCAGGACAACCAGGCTTAAAAGGTGATAAAGGTCATGTAGGTCTTCCTGGAGTTATTGGACAAACTGGTTTGAGTGGATTACCTGGTGCACCAGGCCCAACAGGGCCTCCTGGTAGTATTGGCTTCCCAGGACAAAAAGGAGAAGATGGTACATTTGGCCCTAGAGGAAATCCTGGAATGAAGGGTGAGATTGGGCCTCCAGGTCTTTCAGGAGAGCCTGGCAGGCAAGGAGAAGATGGGGAACCTGGAACAAGAGGATTTCAAGGGCCAACAGGACCAAAAGGAGAAGTTGGGATGAGAGGTTTACCTGGTGCCCCTGGTGTGGCAGGATTACCAGGACAAAAAGGAGAGGGTGGAGAGCCTGGAAACAAAGGTCAACCTGGTTCACAAGGTATCCCTGGACTTACAGGACCAGGGGGTCCAATTGGCCCCCCTGGTCTTCCAGGACAGAAAGGTGAAACTGGACCAGCAGGTAGCCCTGGTTTTCATGGTAATGGAAACCCTGGACCCCCTGGTCAAATTGGGCCTCAGGGAAACCCTGGTGCCAGTGGCCCTCCTGGACTTCCTGGTCAACCAGGACCTCAAGGTCCCCCTGGTCCTCCAGGACCGGATGCTATATCTCCGGACATTGTTCAAATCCTTCCTCACACGGGCACATACAAAGGACAAGGTTACATAAAGGCAGCCAATGGGGCAGAGATTAGTGGAACCAGTCTGGAGATTCCTGCATTCACCGCAAAGCTTACAAATCCTTTTCCTCTAGTAGGTTCACCTATCCTATTCGACAAACTTCTGCACAATGGAAATCAGGTTTACAACCCTCAAAATGGTATTTTCACATGTAATTTACCAGGAGTTTATTATTTTGCTTACCATGTCCACTGCAAGGGAAGCAACATTTGGGTGGCACTGATGAAAAACAACGAGCCAATAATGTACACTTATGATGAGTATAAAAAGGGTTCACTTGATCAAGCTTCAGGAAGTGCTGTACTCCCTTTGCGAAAAGGAGACACTGTTCATGTAGAGTTACCGTCAGACCAGGCAGCAGGACTTTATGCTAGCCAGTATATCCATTCCACATTTTCTGGATATTTACTGTACCTGATGCAATAAATGGAGATAATTTTTTAAATCTTAAACATTAGAAATACTCCAGGCCCAAAGTGTTTATAGGAAAAGTTAAGGGAACAAATGATGGCAAATAACTCTTTGTGTTTGCTGATGTCTAGATTGAAATTTCAACCGTTTTGCTTATTGTTGAACTTTATTTCAAAATGATCTGGTGCAGTTTAAACAGCACTGTGTTAGTCATGTTTTAGCTTGATTTCAGATTCTTTTCAGGTCAATATAGAGCACTCTGCACATATTAATGCTCTGTGGGAGCTGCCCTTCTCAAATTCCTGCCTATGTAACTTCAGTTGGTCAGTTACGGCAATATGTGTTCCCCTTAAATATGAGAGCCTACTAAGCAAAAACTTGCTTAGAGGCAATCAAACAGATATAACACTTACCTGATCAGAAACAGTTTAAGTTCTCTGCTGTGGGATTTAATACAGTGGGGTGAATGATTTCTTCTTTTCACAAACAAACCTAGAATGTACAGGTTGTAGCATCCATAAAAGCAACACAGTGTTGCTCTAAATGTTTTCACTTTTAAATGTTTAAAATGTTTACATAAAGTGGTTAAAGTAACATGCTTTCCATAATGACAAGTTTGCCACAACTTGATGTAAATGTGTTCACCTTCATTCTTTTAACTGTATCCTTTTTACATTAAGAACACTACGGATTCATTAATCCATTCATTTATTCACAGTTACTCTTTCAGCATATGTATTTTCGGTTGTTTTTTTTCTGTTCTTTGTATTACTGTGTTTTGTTTGTTTGTTTGTTTTTTTACTCTGAACATACAGTTAATGAAATATTAGTTTGGTTCAGTACCAGATAATGATGTCAAACAGACCCTCCCTACACATTTTGTAAAACTTTTCTATATGTTAATCATTGACTTATTTTTCATTAAATTAAAGAAAATTAATTTTCTTTAATTTATTTTTAAACTACTGATTACTTGAATCTGTTTTACTTGTTGAGTGATACATTAATAATTTACTTTCAAATGATCACAAAAAGTAATAAAGAGAATTCCATCCATTCAAACAAGATGACACATTTACAAGCAGAATCTGCCCATTTTTTTTATTTTGTGTCTTTTTAAAGTAAAAGTCTTTGTTAATTTTTGTACACCAAAAGTGTGTTCAAAATGTGTGAGTTTTTATGTCAATTGTCAATAGAAAAATAAAAATTGTTTGTTTTAACTTATTTTCAATCTTCTTCATGTTAATGTACTTTGGGGGTTATTTAAATGAAAAGTTTTGACCAGTGGCACTGGTTGCTTAATTTAAGTAAGTAAGTAAATTTTTCGTTTTTGTAGCATCTTGCACAGACGGGAGGATCACAACTGCCACAATTCTCAAGTCTGCGGTGCAAAAGAACTACGTAGGACAATGTTGTGGGGGAAAAAAAATGGAGATTGGTGGATTTCACTCAGTCGGCATTTTATTACATCTTTGCAAAAAAGCCCTTATTGCATGGTAATCAACCCTGTTCTGATCTGGACAGAGTTTGCGTCACTAACTTAAAGTAGTCAGAGTCAAAGCAAATTACAGACACTTTGGTTTAACAGTAACATGTAATGAATAAACCTTGAGAAAGAATCTGGCGTGTAATGGGAATAAGTAGTCCTTGCTTGCAAAACACTGCCCACTCATTGTGTGGCCTTGCAGGTAAAACAGACAAAAACAGACAAAAAAATTTTTGAGTGAATAAATAACATTCTCAATATATGAAATAAGAGAAATATACATTTTACAACCACAGACACTTATAAATGTGTGTCAGAGTGATTACCGTAAATCCTCTAATATAGGACGGGACCTTTATTTTACTCAGGTGCATTTTGGTTCACGCCATTATTGGAAGGAGGCCAGAATTGGAGGCATGCCTCTATTTCTAATTGATCAAAACAGACTACCAGTGGAATGAATAAAAACAAGATTTTGTGTCTATTTGAACCTATAAAATACTAGGTTCATTTATTGAAAAAGTACAGTTACCATGCCGATATACAGAACATTATCAACAAATACTGGTAATTCAGACATCTTACAGCAGCTTCCAGGCAATTTGTCTGCACGGCAATACGAAAAAAAAAAAAAAAAAAGCATACACAGAATTGAATCTTTGCCAAACCAACTTTCGAAACAAGGTTTTAAAAAAAAAAATGGGAAAAAAAACTGTTCTGCCATCAGAGCAACATTTTATTTGTTTTAGGCTAAGTGGAAGTAGGCTACAGGTATCATATATATCAAGGGTAATTCAGAACAATGAAGGCCAACTAAATTCTGTCATTTTAACGCTGTTCACCACAAAGCAAACGTAGTGCATTCTAAACATTTTCCATGGTGATAATTATTCATAACAAAAGGCAATTTACAGGTTTAATCACCTTGCTGCTCACTCAAATTGTCTTGTTTAGTTTGAAGTAAAACAAAAAACAAATCTCCAATTCTGTTTAATCCTTCACAGTTTCCTCCTCCTCTTCATCTCTCCCCATAATCTCCTCATCACTTGCGGATCAGGACGATCGGGGCGACTACGATCTCTGTCTAAACATGGGACTTCCCATGCTAATGGCTTGGATTTGTTAGCAAACATTTCCCCCCTGTGGTACTTTTATGTTACTATCACAAGTTTTTGAGGACTGCCCAGGAACACTGTTGGTTCTAATTATATCCCCGGCCTGTATAAGAGTCCGGCCAGTATTTACCTCCACCGCAGCGACACAGGCCATTATTAGAGACCCGGCCGCTAATGGAATACAGGCCAATATTAGAGGATTTAGGGTATGTTAAATGTCAAGCAAACAATGGATATGACAATGTGTCTAATAAGTTCCAAGATTTCTTTAACTGATGTTGGCTTACCTGACCAGTTTTCTTCCTTCTAAAGCAACACACTGTCTCAATTAACCAAAGAGACATTATAAACCGTGGTGGTCTGAGTGGCCCAAAATCTTTCTCAAATAAAAGTGTTACACTACTTTTACATATTTGAGTAAAATTTAAATGTGGGCCATCAAAAATATTTCCCAAGAAACAGTAAAAGGAATTTAAAAACAACACTACTTAAGTATGAAAGAAATAATTATAGCCTTTAATTTGAATGATAAAAAATGTATTATGAAAGACAAAATATGTTTGCATGTGAAATCTGGCATTTTATCTTCATCGCATGGCCTGAATCCCTATGGACAAGGGGAGTGGACTACAAATGTAAATGAGCTTCCAGAGGTAAAAGTATGAGACGTGTTTGAAGTCACTGCATTTGATCCGTAGATCTAACAAAAAAATCCAGTGCTTAGCTGGAAAACATAATTTTAAGCATCTTGTTTCATCATTTTAGAGAAGGGGTTGTAGCCAAAATAGTGCTCTGGTCCGAACCAAAGGTCCATGGTACAGACCAGTAGTCCAGGCAACAGTGTAAATTTGTGGTCAGGACCACTAGGGGGGGTTGGGATCAATGGTCTTCCACTGGTCCAGAGTAAGTATCATGGTGTAATTAGCGGTCCTTTCCCCTAGAGGGCATCTAGCTCAATGGTCAATGTGGTCACCTTAAGGCTGATTTATACTTCGAAACTAGGTCTTCTGCGTAGGTGTCGCAGTGAATGCAGAAACGTCCCCATCCCCTCCGCAGACACTCTGCTGCACCGCTCCCTAATTGTAGGTGACCGCAGACACTGCTGCAGACAGAAGGCCTCTGATTGATCAAATTAATATTTCCTGTTAAGTACCTTACCAGCTTGTTTTGTTTGCATGACCACCATTGTGGAAAACGACTCGTGAAGATTGACCAGCTAGAAGAACGAGGAGTGCGAGAACCCTGGGACCCTTTTTCCACCTGGATCCCCGCTCTTTTTTGCCCTCATGTCCCTCTGTTGTCGAATAAACTTGCCCCCATTTCCTCACCGCGTCAGCCGTATCTAGACCCACGGTTAGTTCGTGATTGTCCCTCTTGCGTTATGGCTTGGAATAAGATAGCCACGCTTTGAGTATATATAATTGAGTATAAATAAAAAATGTCTGCATTATACCTGCGACAGGCTCACTGGTGCGGGAGTATTACCAGCCCTTTACTAATGAAAAGAGAGTGGAAAACCAATTTCCAAACCAATTTTTTAAACTAAGTTTAATATTTCTGATACCCCCTTTTTTTGCTCTCTGTTTATTCATTCTGATTGTATTTTCTATTTTGGTTTATCCATCTGGTTACCTTTTGTTCTTGTAATTAATGAATAAATTGACATAATATGTGTGATAACTGTCCACTATCAGTGGACTTAATCTTATTTGATGTATCTTGTACCATGCTGAATGCTTTGAATGAATTAGTAAAGCAAAGACAATTATCAATTTGTCTCTGTTGGTGTTGGTCTCTTCCTCTTTGATAAATGAAAATCTGAAACTAACATCCAGCTTGATGTTTTCTCAGGAAACAGTCAGATTGGCATGTGGATCCTGGAATGAATCCTGAAGCTACAATCTTTTAAGGAATGGAAGATGTTTTCAAGGAGAGTTTAAAATAGAAACTGATTGAATCTGTGAGTCTCTGACATTTAGAGACTGAACTGTCCATTTAACAGTAAAAGTGTTTCTGTGACAGGGACACTCAACATAGAATGACTGAGGATCCAAGAGTGATGTGGAATCCAGGATATAGAGGTTCGCTGAACGAGGTGTGGAAGGTGTGGAGTTCGATCAGTGAGTCAGGGGTGACTTCGTAGAAGGACAAAATGCCAGCAGGAAAGTCCACATACACTGCTACTCTGTTAGAGATGGAGGAGGAGGAGGATGTAGGTTTTCCACTATCATTATGCCAGATAAAGTAACCACTATCAGAGCACATAAGCCTCCAGGAATGATCATTTAATCCAAATAAACAATCCTTATGATATTCTCGCATACTGATTCTTCTGTAACTCACTGATATATCAACTCTTCCTCTCCACTCAACCTCCCAGTAGCAGCGACCAGTAACACCAGTTCTACACAACAGCTGAGGATCCTTAAATCTGTCTGGATGTTTAGGATATGACTGAAGCTCCTTCACATGTGTCACTTTCCTGTTGTCTTCAGACAGTTTCAGATTTCTGCTCACTGTGTTTGTGTCGATTATGAGCTGACAGGAATCTAATGGAGAGAAGAAACATGAACCAGCTGCAATTGTTTCTCATTTATTGACAATTTGATAATGACTCCTAATTGGGTGAGAAGATGGTTTGAAGATACTGATGTCATTGAATCCAATAAGAAAATATACTTACACCTCCATAGCCCTGGTGTCAACCATCTAATTGCAGCAGGCTCCACCCTAAATGGAGAAAAGGTTTCAGACCATCACTCCCTGTTAGCATGCAAAATATACTGCCTTACACTTACAAAGGAGCTGTTCAACATTTGGAAAGATCCTCTTATAAAATATAAAAGAAATTAAGAAGAGTGGACAGCAGACAGACAATTTCACTGTGATAAGTGATAATGGAAGCATTGCAAATGGCAGTGGATGTACTATGAACAGTTGGTATTGCTGTTAGTGATGTGTGCATAGATATTAAATTATCCATACCTCCAAAAACAGATTCAGGCTCTAAAGTTGATCCTAATATCAAAGCATTTGATATTAAATTATTTATAGGGGAACTTCGTTTTTTTTACATTGTGCCTTGATTTTACGTATTACATCATGATATATTCACCCATGTAGGTTTTGTGTCATTTGGAGCCGTTCCGCAGATATTCCGTTAGGTTATATCCAAATAACGTCTTCCTATGGGCAAACGACTTGAAGGCACAAACTGAACTGTTCATAATTTATTCTTTATGGCACACCAGCATTCATAATATGTTGTTGAATCACTGTCCCCCAGACATCCGCGGTTATTTTTTTTATATTTATATGTTTTAAAAGCAGTGGCGCATGTATGACGTCATCCACGCGCGCCAGCTACCATTCCTTCATCCTGTCCGCTGAACTGCTGCTAGTTTTACTCACATGCCTGGAAGATGTCTAGTGCTACTACCACAGATGATCACACTCTCGAAATGGAATTGAGCGATTCAAATTAGATAGCCGAATGAATAGAAGGGGTAGAG
>NW_015151198.1:113509-118084 GCF_000732505.1 Cyprinodon variegatus
TATATATATATATATATATATGAATGTAGGAATGCCGGGAGATCCATGTGCTAAAGACACTATGACAAGAAGCATTAAGGCTCCTAATTCTATTCCCTTCCTTACTGCCAGCACTTATCATGGTGACCCCTGGGATGCTTCTCTTTGATTCAGATGTAAAAAGGATCTAAAAATTACAGGACATCTGACCTTGTGGACTAAAGCTAAAGACCCTTGTCCTATGGGCTGTACAGATGCACAGTGCTACAAGCATACATCTTTGACACTGATTTAGACAAAGGGGCATAAAAAGTAGAGCCTATGGCAAATCAAGGAAGTATTTATGAAGTGGTTCCTGAAGAGTAAGTCACAGTTATATCAGTAGCCTGTTGTTGGTGTTAGCCTGTGCTATATTATGAACAACCATCTTTGTGACAAACAACCAATACAAGTTACAAAATCTTTTACTCATAACTCTCTATCTGCATTTTTTAAATAAAAAAACTATAAATACCTTTTCAATGTGGCTGGGACATTCATTTCAATTCAACTCAATTCAGTTTATTTCTCAAGGACAAAATTCACATCATCCAAGGCACTCTCATGGGACTTTACAGACAATTCAACCAGATCATATGTCAGATAGGTTTAAAGTTTTCTATCTAAGGAAAACCAGGTGATTGCTTTGACTCACTGACTCTTCCGCAATCCCTCACTACAAGCATGCTTGTAGTGACAGTAGAAAATAAATCTCCCTTTTAACAGACAATCTATATTGTCTTAAAAAAAGTTAAAGAAGCTAAAGGGTCTCTGACTTATGAATTGTTACTTTAGGAAGGATCAGAAAACAAAAAGGTTAAGAATCTGTCATCTCTCTTCGTCCTCTGACGTGGGGGCTGACTCAGAGCTTATCTGACTGGCTGTGTGTTTCCTGGACGGGACTGTCTGTGGAGTTGGTAGACAGTTGCCTTCTGTATCTCTGCTTCTTTCTGTATGTCTGCTTCTGTGTTATTGAACCCCAGTCAGCCTTGGCAGATAGCCACTCATGCTGAGCCTGGATCTGGTGGAGGTTTCTTCCTGTGTAAAAAGGAGTATTCCTCTCCACTGTCGCTATAAGCATGCTTGGTGTGAAGGTGCCTTTGAAATAATGAGTTGATGCAATCAACTGGTTTTCCTCAAATAGAAAACTTTGAATCAATTTGACTGTAGGATCTGGTTGAATTGTAAAGTGCCTTGAGATGATGTCCTGTAAATTAGCGTTATATAATAATAAACTGAATTTTATTGAATTCAAAGGTTATTCATTTCAAAGGTTATTCATTTCAAAATATGTTAATAAAACATTGTCTTACACTTCCTCTCTTGGATTTTCATTGTGAATTGGTTTGAGAGCATTCCAATTGTTCTAAACTAGTTAAAAACAAATTTAACTTCATTCCAAACTTTTGAAGAAATACTCAACTCAATGTTCTCAAATATAAAATCCAAGCCATATTTTTATAACATGTATAATTTGATTGATTTTGGTTTTCAGCCAATTCGTGTCTTTCTTTAGGTCCCCATACTTTCTCTACCCCTGCAGTAGATTCTTTCATACCTGAGATCTTTCAATTTCCATTGTGGATTCTTTTGTCCGGCCAAAAGCAGTTCCACTCCAGAGTCTCCGGGATAATTGTAGCTCAGGTCCAACTCATTGAGATAGTTGGGATTGTGGTGTAGAGCAGATTCCAGAGAAGCACACCCTTCCTCTGAGATTAGACAGCCTGACAATCTGTGGACATAAAGTTCAGCACAAGTGATGTGAGCATCAGAAGGTTGAGGTAGAACCTGAATTCTATAATATTAATTTTAGGGGGGAACTGAAAACAAATAAGTCATAAACATGTACAGAAAAATATGAAGAAAACTGTATTTTGTTCCATAGATAAATGTAACATTCGAACTGACATGGAAACTGACATGTACTGAAATAAAATCTTCCTTCAATCAAAAACCCCTTAAACCAAAATCAATAAAATAACATTTATTTATTTTACAGCAGATAATGGACACCATTGATGTTAAAACAAGACTAGGAAGATTGTACCTGAGGGTTTCAAGTCTGCAGTTTGGATTCTTCAGTCCAGCTGATAGAAACCTTACTCCTAAATCTCCCAGATTATTGTTACTCAGATCTAGTTCTCGGAGTCTGGAGGACTTGAGGCTAAGAACTGAACGCAGAGCCTCACAGCAGCTCTCTGAGAGATTACAGTCTTTCAGTCTGAGGGGACAATATAAGAAAATGTTGTTTAAAACATCCATCCATTCATCAGTCCATCCATCATCCATTCATCATCAATCCTTCCATTTTCCATCCGTCATCCATCCATCCATCCATCAACTAACCATCCAACCATCCATCCATCCATCCATCAACTAACCATCCAACCATCCATCCATCAACTAACCATCCATCCATCCATCCATCCATCCATCCATCAACTAACCATCCATCCATCCATCCATCAACTAACCATCCATCCATCCATCCATCAACTAACCATCCAACCATCCATCCATCCATCCATCAACTAACCATCCAACCATCCATCCATCCATCCATCCATCCATCCATCCATCCATCCATATACATTCATAGCAGCGTCAATTAAATGCTAGTTTTTGTATATGTTTCTCTACCTCTTTAGCACAGTCTCTACTACATCATGACTGATGTTCAGGTAAGAGCGGTATTACCGTTTGAGGTCCACAAAGTACCTTTAATGTGATGCATTTGTGTCACAATGCCCTGCAGGCCTTATGTGCCCTGCAAGGAAACTTTTCTGGTCCTTGTGACATATCCATTTCCATTGCGTTTTAGAGGTATTTATGCTATTTTGCATGCATATTTAAGAGTATAGATTTAAGACATAGATTTAAAATGTATTAAAATAATTAGACACAGAATTAACATTTATTTTTAGCGTGTGCTTCTAAATACAAGAACAAATAACCTAAATTATATAAGTGTTGTGAAAAGAGAAATGTGGCAGTAGACTTTTATTTTCTAGATTCTGTGTAGCATAATTTGTTTGTTTTTTACATGAAATGTGTAAAAAATAAAAATTTTTACACATTTCATGTAAAAAAAAAAAACATGAAATGTGTAAGAAAAACATGAGATGTGTAAAAAATATTTTACCCTTGTAATTTTACATAACACAGGTAAAAAAAGAGAGAAAAACTGGGCAGATTAAAAAAAACAGAAATTTGGAAAAACAGAAAATATCAAGGGAGTAAAATCTAAGATACAAAACAAGACTTACTGACCGAAGTTAAAGATTACATAATGTTTCATCTCCCAAATAGATGATCTAGACTCCAATCTACAGATTCCATCCTCACCATTTGTAAAACAAGTGAGCATGTGCAAAGTCAATTTTTAAGATGAAAGTGAACAAGCATGGATGTTCTGTGCTGCTGTAAGTAAGTCCTGAGACTTTTTTATCAATTATCAATAGGCGCATTATTTTCATAAAGGAGCAGAATTGAAAACCTTGTACCTGATGGTTTCCAGTTTGCAGTTTTTATTTTCCAGTCCAGCAGAAAGAAGCTCCACTCCTGAATCTGGCAGGTTGTTGTTACTCAGGTCCAGTTCTCTCAGACTGGTGGACTGACATTTTAAAACCGAAGACAGAGCATCACAGCTTCTTTCTGACAGGTTACAATCTCTCAGCCTTGGGAGACAGAAAAATCTGGAATTAAACATTTAATCAAAACATTTCTATTTATTTAAATCAGTAGTCAACACTTTTCCAAAGACGGATGACCTTTTTAACCTGTCATGACACAAGTTGAATGTTTATACCATACTTTGGAGATTTGTCACTAGCAGAAAAATGCCATATGTGTCCTTACAGAGCTTTAATGGATGCTTTAACCACTGGTAGCAGTCTCAGAAGAACCTCCTCTGAAGCAGAGAATTTCTTGAGATCAAATTCATCCAGATCTTCCCCTGAGGACACTAAGACAAAAGCCAGAGCTGACCACTGTGCTGGAGACAGTTTATCTGTGGAGAGCCTCCCTGAACTCAGAAACTGATGGATCTCCTGAACCAGAGAATGATCCTTTAGTTCATTCAAACAATGGAATAGCTTAATGTTGTTCTCTGCAGACACATTCTCATTGATCTTCTCCTTGATGTACCGGACTGTTTCATAGTGGGTCTCTGAAACCCTTCCGGTCTGATTCAGCAGACCTTCTAGAAGTCGCTGATTGGTCTGTAGTGAAAGTCCCAAGAGGAAGCGTACTAACAGGTCCAGGTGTCCATTTGGACTCTGTAAGGCTTCATCTACAGCCCTCTGGTGGAGAAGCTTTAGTTTAGGCTTCTTGAAGGGTGGATTCCTTTTAGGTGTGTTCTGCTTTACTTTCATCAGATTGACACCAGTGTAAATGAAGGTCCTATGGACATGAAGAGCAGCCAAAAACTCCTGAACAGTCAAATGGACGAAACAGAACACCTTGTCCAGGTACAGTCCTCTCTCCTCTTTAAAGATCTGTGTTAAAACTCCAGAGTAAAATGAGGCTGATCTGATATCGATGCCACACTCTGTCAGG
>NW_015151198.1:118260-120101 GCF_000732505.1 Cyprinodon variegatus
GATTTTCTTGGCCTGGTCTTCATTTTTGAATCTCTTAATGAAGTACTCCTCCTTTTGTGGGTCATTGAACCCTCTAACCTCTGTGACCATGCAAACACACTCAGGAGGGATCTGATTGGCTGCTGCAGGTCGTGTGGTTATCCAGAGGAGAGCAGAGGGAAGCACGTAACCCAAGATGAGGTTTTTTAGCAGAACATCCACTGAGGTGGACTTTGTAACATCAGTAAGGATCTCCTTGTCGTTGAAGTCCAGAGGAAGTCGACTCTCATCCAGACCATCAAAGATGAACAGAACCTGAAAATCTTCAAAGTTGCAGATTCCTTTGGTTTCACTAAAAAAAGTGATGAACAAGTTCCACTAAGCTGAACTTTTTCTCTTTCAGCACATTCAGCTCTCTGAAGGTGAATGGAAATATGAACTCGATGTTCTGGTGGGCTTTGCCTTCAGCCCAGTCCAGTGTTACTTTCTGGGTTAAGAACGTTTTCCCGATGCCAGCCACTCCCTTTGTCATCATTGTTCTGAACCGCTGACCTCTTTCATGTTGGACTTTAAAGATGTCTTCTTGTCTGATTATTGTTTCGGGTCTGTGTGTTTTCCTGGATGCTGTTTCAATCTGTCTGACCTCATGTTCAACATTGACCTCTTCCGTGTCCCCCTCAGTGATATAGAGCTCTGTGTAGATCTGGTTCAAAAGGGTTGGAGTTTTTACTTTATCTATCCCCTCAGTCACACAATGGAACCTCTCCTTGAGTTGAGCTTGAAGTTTGTTTTTAACATGCTGCAAAGTTTCTAAAATAAAATAAAATAGAAACACAGTCAGTTTCTAGTCAGAATAGATCATATATTTATCCATCAGGTTAAGTCTGTGTAGAAATTAACTTACTGTTCTGCAGATTATCAGCAGGCAGCTGAAACAGGATAATACATATTGGACACATCAGACTGAAATCATGGAGCTAAACATCAGATGAATTTTGACAAATTGAAAGCCAACTGGTGCAGAATAAAGATGTTTTACATTTACAGACCGTGTGGTGCGGTAGTCTTTGATGTTTCTCGGCAGTCAAACCACAAGATATCTCTGAGATCTCCCCATCCACTCTGTGGAGGAAGTATTAGTAAGGACATTTTAAACAGCATTTTTCCAAGACAAAGTTTCCAACAGTGTCACAATAAAAGTCATCAAAAAAGGAAGATGAGATAAAAGGATGACAAACATATTCTGAGTTGGACTGAAAGGTACTCCTGTTCACAATGTCAGCATATTTTAGGAATGTGGAGACTGTGACTCAGAGCTGGGGGGCAGTGAAATTGTAAGCTGTGTTAGGAATCCAGTTTGTGTGGGTTGTTTTGTGTTTGTCTCTCCCTCCACCACCAGGTGGTGCCCTGTCCTCGTTGGCCCTCCTGCACACCTGCGGCTCGTTAGTCCATCACTGAGGAGTATTTGAGCCGTTGACTGCCACTCCCTCGGCGCCAGAGTGTTTGCCAGTTTAGGGTACTCTAGCCAAGCTGAGATTAGCTGAGTCTAACCTGAGCCTTTGTTTCTCTGAGATTTTACTTTTTTTTTTGTCTTTGCCTTTCGGCAGGAAGCCTTCCTGGAAACTGGATGTTTGGCCTTTTCCCCCTGGAAGGATCGTTTTGTGTTCACACTGAGCAGGGGAAAAACCTTCTCATGACCCGTTCAAGTTCCCTATGATATCCAAGTGGCAGTCCGCTCATTTGCTCCTCAGGGTCAAACTAAAACCAACCTATCCGCCCTCCAACGAGTTGCCCTTCCTCTGGATAAACCCACACTTTCTGGATTCAAGGGAAAGACTGAAATCCCCTCCAACGTGAGTCCC
>NW_015151198.1:122099-123100 GCF_000732505.1 Cyprinodon variegatus
ATTCATGAACTCTATCCAGTTTCCTACGGCCCCTGAACTAACCGCTCCGGTTCACCAGCTCTCTGAGTTCCAGATTCTACTCCCTGTGGTTCTCCTCAATAAACCTGTTTAACTGTCCTCTGATTCTCTAAGGGATTTACTGCTTGTGGGTCAGATCACTTAAAAGCATCATGACAAGCTCTGTATACACCCAGCGAGCAAAAAATTGGTTGAAAAGATGCTGAAAAGACAACAGGATTTACATCCAAACTAGTCTACATTTGGTTGAAAAGTGAAAGGTGAAAAGCCCTAACTTTGATAAAATTACCTTTACATTAGATTAGACATATTTATTCAGATTTAAAACTCAACTCAACTCAAACTGGATGAGATATATGCAAAGTTATATATTTTGCAGTTAAATATTAATATGATAAACACAAAGTTTTATATTGATATATTACAATATTATGTTTTACAAATATTATACATTTATATAGTATATTATTATTAATATTATTATTTTTAAGGATTGCTCTTTTATAATGACTATTATGATCTATAGAGGGAAATTTGTTGTAATGTGATTTACCAAAGAGAGTGAAGTTAAAGTTTTAAATAAATTTTATGTAAATTTGTATTCATTTTTTGTTATTGTGAAGACTTTTTAGTGAAATCATAGTGAATGAGTATTTTATGTTCTGTCTAACTACAGGCTTTTTGTCCTTATATATCTAATCTTCTTCCAAAACTCTTTTTCAAACTATGTTTTTCTATCACTATCTATGCATATGTGAACAATTGTTCTTTAATCAGTTAATGTGTCACGTATATATTGTCTATGGTGTCAAGTGCTTGGGTCAGGTCTTGTAACTTGAAAAAGTGTTATATAAGTACAGGCTACTTGCCAAGTTTGTTTTTCATAGATTTTAACCATTGTGTGGAAGCCAGCGTGTACAAGATTAGGGCCTATGTACGCAGGATTTATAAATGAGAACCCAGACCTGTTAAATATGCAATAC
>NW_015151198.1:124165-134162 GCF_000732505.1 Cyprinodon variegatus
ATGTTTTGCTCCTATGATAATATCGCCAATGCTCTCCTCGAGCTCCGAGGATCAGTCAAAGCGCAGCAATATGGGAGGAAAATTAGAGGCTGCAGGCTTTGCTCTGTGCAGGCCGTCTGGAGCGCTGCAGGGTGGAGCAGTTACAGAGGATGTGGGATTTCGGGGTAACAGGAGAATTGGCGGAAGTGACGTTAAGCCACTATCATCAGACAACAAGTGGTAATTTATAAATATTTTAAATCAGGTTCCGTCTGGATTAGGCAGCAGGTGGGTCAGGATTCGGACCGAGGTCCACTAATTCGTGACCGCTGCATTAAACTGAAGCCAAGATTAACGAGTAATGTTTGTTTTAAAAATGTAAGGAATAGAAAGTACAGATACTTGTGTGAAAATGTAATGAGTAGAAGTCAGATGTAGGAAGAAAAATAGATACCTAAAAAGTGTACTTAAGTACAGTAACAAAGTATTTGTACTTCGTTACTTGACACCTCTGGTAGTGAGGGTATGCTGGGAACATCTGGTGGAGCCCTAGGTCAGGGACGTGTTCTAGTCCTACCTCAGGGGAGTAATCGGAAATCTTAGTGGGCCATGTTCTGTGCATCTATTGTTGATACGGCCATCTGTAGCTTTGACCATAGGGTCTGTGGTGACAATCCCCAAACTAGGTTAGTGGACAGTATGCTGTCAGGCTGAGGAAGGAGTCCTATTGTGGCTGGTTGCCTTGTGGGATTCCTGAGACAGCAAGCAGGTATCAGTTAAGCGTGCCACTGCTCAGGGGGGTTGCAGAGGCAAAATCTCTGGCCATGGAAAAGTTTGGAGAGGCCATGGAGAAACACTTACGGTTGCACTCACAACAATTCTGCAAACTGTCCGGCACCTCAGGAGGAGGAAGTAGTGCTTTTTTTTACACTATTTTCATTGAGATTGGTGAGCTTCTGACCCTGAAAGAGGACATCTTTGGACAGTGGATAGAATACTTTAAGGATCTCCTCAATTTGGCTGACACGTCTTCTGTGGTAGATGCAGAGGCGGGGTGCTCAGGGCTGGATTCATTCATCACTCAGGCTGAAGTCAAAACACTCCACTGTGGCAAGACTTCTGGGTTGGGTGAGATCCAAAGTGTAAAGTGTAAAGTGCCTTGAGATGGCATGTGTTGTGAATTTGGTGCTATATAAATAAACTGAATAGAATTGAAAGTACCTTAGAGCTCAAGATGTTGTCTGGCTGTCTTGGCTGACATGCCTCTTCAACATCTCATGGAGGTGTTAGACAGTGACCCTGGATTAGCAGACTGGGGTGCTGACATTAGGGTGTGTACTAGCTCTAGGGGAATCACACTCCTCTGAATGTTATTCAATCAGAGTTTTCAAAACCAGTCCACATGTGCTTTGTGGACGTAGAAAAGGCATTTGACACAGTGTCTTGTGGTGACTTGCAAAGTTCAGAGTCGGGGGTGCTTTATTGGGTTCCATCCTGTCTCTGTACAAGTGGAGCCTGGTCCGCATTGCCAGCACTATCTATGCATATGTGAACAATTTTTCTTATATAAATATTCCACAGTCACAATTTGGCAAAAAAAAATTAAGTCTATATATTAATCTACACATTCTGATACATACCACATTGAGGACTCAATTTCAACAGTAAAATCTGTTTGGTACAACTCACCTGTCTGAAGATGTAGGTCCAAACGATTTAAAGTCAAGGGGATAATCCTTCGAATTATCACTTTTAAAAGACCCACAGCTGGATTCTGGATTGGACTTTTTGATTTTTGGATGGATCCTAAAAGACATGTTATAATTAAAACTAAATACTATGAGGTTCTGTTTACATACAAGCAAACACTAACATTGTGAGCCACTGTTGAAAAGAAATGGTCAGAAACAAAAAAAATGAGATTCATCTCCAGTTTTAAGCAATGACTTAGTATTATGTTTGTTATGTATATCAGTTACGGTAATAGATATTTCTCCAGCTATAAACTGAAAACAGTTTGAGACCCGGTAAGTACCTGTTTGTACCGGGTATCAGTTAAGCGTGCTGCTGCCCAGGGGATGCAGAGGCAAAATGGCCATGGAGTTGTGAGCTTCTGACCCTGAAAGAGCACATCTTTGGACAGTGGATAGAATACTTTAAGGATCTCCTCAATTCGGCTGACATGTCTTCCGTGGTAGAAGCAGAGGCGGGGTGCTCAGGGCTGGATTCATTCATCACTCAGGCTGAAGTCACTGAGGTGGTCAAAATACTCCACAGTGGCAAGACTTCTGGGGTGGATGAGATCCGCCCAAAGTACCTTAGAGCTCAAGATGTTGTCAGGCTGTCTTGGCTGACATGCTTTTTCCCTGGATTAGCAGACTGGGGTGCTGACATTAGGGTGTGTACTTGCTCTAGGGGAATCACACTCCTCGGAATGTTATTCCATCAGTTTTTACAACCAGTCCACATGTGCTTTGTAGACGTGGAAAAGGCATTTGACACGGTGTCTTGTGGTGCCTTGCAGAGTTAAGAGTCAGGGGCACTTTAATGGGTTCCATCCTGTCTTTGTACAAGTGGAGCCTGGTCCGCATTGCCAGCACTAAGTTGGATCTGTTCCTGGTGCATGTTGGAATCAGCCAGGGCTGCCCTTCTTCACCAGTCGTTTTCAAAACTTTTATGCACAGGATTTCTAGCCGCAGCTGACGTGGTGTGGTTCGGTAACCAGTGGATCTCGCCCCTGCTTTTTGTGGATGGCATGGTTCTGCTGGATCCCTCCTGTCAAAACCTACAGCATACACTTGGGCTGCTCACAGCTGGGTGGGAAGCATCTGGAATGAGAATCAACTCCATGGTTCTTAAGCAGAAAAAAGGTGGCCTGTCCCCTTTAGGTTAGAGGAGTTTAAGTATCTTGGTATCTGTTTACGAGGGAGGTGAGATTGATGGACGGATTGTGCAGATGCTGAGGTGTGCGAGGCACATCCAATCAGAAAGAGGCCCAAGGGACAGCCCAGGACACACAGGAGGGACTATTTCTCTCATGGCACCTTGGGCTTCCCCCAGCAGAGATTTAGGAGGTATCTCTAGACAGGGATGTCTGGGAGTCTCAACTGAGACTTCTGCCCCCGCAACCCAGTCCTAGATGAAGCTGGAGACCACAAGTACAAGTATGTATATTGCTGATCAAGATCCAAGAAATATATTGGAAGTGAGTGAGTTTCTTTCTGATGTATCCTGCCTTAGCTTAGAGCTCTAACAAGCAGTTTGGTGTGACTCAGTTGGTTGGTTCTGCAACATTTACCTGCTTTTTGTAAGAACCTACTGATGAAAAGCTGAGCAGTCATTGTTAAGTGGGGGTGTAGCGCCAAAGTGGAACAGCAACATTGTAATGATTATGTCTTTTTTGGCCTGATATATTGTGAATAGTGTGAGATAATGGCAGAGGGCATGTAGTTTTGATGATCTCACCTCTGGCTGTTGCTCTGGCTTTCATGTTCACCACACAAACTGGTTTTAGAGGAAGGGGCTCCCTCCCCTCTACCGTCAAACTCATCCATGCTGCTGAAGGAGAAATATAAGAGCATTCTGAATTGATGAAGGCAATAATGAAATATAATCATAAAATATTAAAGTTAGGAATAATCATAGCGGATCAAATAGGAAGAACAGTATGACGTTTGATTTAATTCGATACTAAATTCAAAAACACTTTATTGGTTCCTAAGACAATTACATATTTTTCAATAATCTTTCTGCTGTGTTTAGAGGTATTTTTAATCCAAAAGTTCAACAAAGTTCAAATGTACAGGGTAGAAGCCAACCACAAATAGCATACACAAGCATAATGATACTGGTGAGTCTCTGTGGACGGTGCTTTTTTTAAAAGCTTAAACATAAGATAAAAACAACTTTTTAAAATACGTTTTAAAAAGAGGCTTTAAAGTTTTTGAATCAAGTCCCCAGTTTTTTTTGTCATACATCATTATAGTTTTACAGCCCTTCAGACACAGAATGCCATTTCCATGTCAATTACAAATTTCTCAAGAAAATCTTCACTGTGTTGACATTCTCTTCCCCAAACCCTAATGTCTGGTATCATTGAAAAATAGACCTTAGTGTCCTGATCAGTGGTGTCAAGTAACAAATACTTCGTTACTGTACTTACGTACACTTTTTAGGTATCTATACTTTACTCCACTACTTATTTTTCTTCCAGCTTCTGACTTCTACTCATTACATTTTCACACAAGTATCTGTACTTTCTGTTCCTTACATTTTTAAGACAAATATTACTCGTTACTCTTGGCTTTGGTTTTATGTTTATAAATATTTCACCTCATGTGCGCCATCCAATGCATATCAGTGGCGCAATCCACATCTAGTGAAAAAAAGTGTAATTGGATGAGTCATATAAAGCAAACACTCTTTGGTTAGTTAAAGGGAATCATCAGAAACAAGCAGGTGTTCTTCAAACTGCAAATGCGAATTGTCTATGCCATGTTACAAAGTCGGATTCAGAAAAAGATGTTGAAATGTCTGAAAGGTAGGATACAGGTGAGAGTAGCGTGGTTAACTAGACTAAAACGGAGATGAAAGGTGTTACTTAGTCTGGCCCGATGAATAAGACAGCGGAAGATTGTTGGTGAGAACAACCCGTTGTTTTTCAAACCGCTGTCTGTGCCTATTGGCCAATGCTCTGACCAACTGACTGTGAGGTAGGAAGCGTGACAGGAAGCTGGTGGGGGAGAAACAAACAGCTTGTCTGTAAAACAGCGAATACGTCCTTCTCAAAAATAAATAAGCGCAGAGCCTCTCCCTGCTTACGTTTCAACAAAAACCCCAAGTCTAATCATTCCAAAACCGATTGCCGCAAGAGGGCCGCTGCAGACGGGCTGAAGTTAGCCCTGGCTGCTGTTAGTTTCAGAGCTCTGATGGTTGCTGTGGTCCTTGTTTTTTTTATTACGCATTTAATAGGTAAGTGGACCATATAGTGACGCTTTAAAGTATAATGTCCTCGCCTCAAATTATCTTAAAACGTACTTTTATTGAAAAACAGCAACAGAAACAGAACTTTTAGCTTTCAATGGACTGCTCTATTGAAAGCTGCTGCTGCCGCAGTGCATGCTACTGTGTCATGCAGCTTTGTTGTCCTCCCCTCAAAACAGTCAAAAGTAACAGCTGATTGTAGGATCTAAGGGTATAAGAAGCCATGCTTTTCTGTGTAAGTAAGGAACAAATGTAAAAAGGCATTAATCCAAGAAGAGCCTTGTAAGTAAAAGTGTACCAAAGGCCACCCCACCTGACAGTACAGGTCACAGTGATGTGTCATGGCTCTACAGTTTGTGATGAACCTTAATGAAGCATGGTAAACAGAGCCCAACATTTGAAGACATAAAGAAGTAGCATTCTTATAAAAAATGTCACCATAATCTAAGACAGATAAAAACATGACAGAGACACGGTGCTTTTTTACTCCGAGAAAACGCCTTGGGAATGCCTTGGGATTTTCCCAGAGGTGCTGGCCCAAGTGTTTGGGGAGGTCTGGGTCCTACTGAAGCTGCTATCCCCGTGACTCTGGTTTCTGTCAAGTCAATGAGTCATGAATACAATCTTTTTTTAAAAAGCCTTTCACTGTTAAAAAAATACACCATAGAAAAAAGAGATCATATTGTTTTCTATTTCAATAACCCTATATTTACGTCCTGGCAAATCCATAATAGATTTCAAAATTCTCCTTTTTTTGGGAGGGCTACTAAGTCCTAAATAACCAACATGTTTCTTAAATCAGAAATATCATTCTTCATTATTTAACATATAGCCCCCCTGCTTTTAACAGTAGGTTTAAAAGCATGTTCATTTTCTTTCTTGCACATCAGATATCCAGCACAAGAGAGACGCCTGGGTCCATCTGCAGAAATACTATGATATCTTTGCAGTCAAGCAAGCAGCTGAGCAGACAAAGCTAAGTGATTTTTTTGTGGGATGGTATGGAAGTAATCTAAATGGATTCACCTAAATGTGAATAAAGCAAGCAACATAACTGCAGATTTATTGAGATTCATGAAGCTACCTTTTTTAATACGTTTTAATCTAAAATGTTAAGTATAAATTTGTTTAAATTTGCAAAAACTTAACCTCTTTCAACACACCTTTATTCATATAGCTATCATTTCAATCCCTTCTCTCAACAACAGTTATTTTACAGCTGCCATAATGAGTAGGCTGGAGAGAGAGGAACCTCTGAAAGGGTAGGGTTTGATAAATGTTTAACATTTGGGTTAAACATTTGTTAAACCGACAAACA
Organism: Cyprinodon variegatus; assembly: GCF_000732505.1. NCBI lineage: Eukaryota > Metazoa > Chordata > Actinopteri > Cyprinodontiformes > Cyprinodontidae > Cyprinodon > Cyprinodon variegatus. Next base: position 130,446 of record NW_015151198.1, read on the forward strand.
TTTTTAAACAGACAGGTACAGGCTTTAAGATTATTTATAAGGTTAACTTGATATATATAACTTCTACAAGGATGGTTAAAATGCCAAGTTGTAGATTTCAAGTATAGCTCCCGTGCTTTTCTTCATATTCTAATAAGTACACAGAATAGAACAGCAGAGATATTAAAATTTGTGTTGAAATAAGAGTAAATATTTTTTGCAAACATCAAAACCCAGTAAACAAACTGAAAATTGAAACTAAGCTAACTTACATTACAAAAAAGAAAGTCCAAAGTTTTGAAGAAAAGGATGAGGCCGTCTTCCACGTATATTTGAGACTATGAAACAGGTAGACCGTTTACTGGATAAAGGTGGAGTTTCACCTTTTGGAGTCGTGACAGTTAGGCAGGGTAGTAAAAGAGCAACAGTTGAAGCATTAGGGTTCAAAGTTTCTTTATTATCCTGCATGAGTAGTTTGGTCTACAGCTGCCAGTAGTACATCAGAACAGAGCACAATACACATACAAAACACGGGCTATGTTTATCGTTTTGATATAAAAAGTTGTAAACTACTTCTATCAGTTCCCATCATGGCACTGTGTATCCAGTACTCTGGTGGAGGGAGGATGGCATCCCCCTTTTTAAAAATCATCCCCCTTTTTAAATGACCATCCCCCCATACCATGTTACATTTTATCACTGAATGTGTTAATTACTATTATATATTAACAGTAATGGCAGTAATATTGCCCTTTCAACATTTGGCAGGCTGTGCGCCTACGAGTAGCACACAGCCTGCGCTCTTCTGGACAGCATCAAAGCCAAGCAGCAAAGACAACACAATTTGAGGGACTGTGATAATAAGAAGGGAATTTTCCGCAGGTTCCAGGTTCTAAGTTGCGGAGATTTCCCTCCACTGCTTAGTTTGAGAAATAAGGGTTTACCATTATGCAAGTTTCTCTACGTAATCATACCTGTTCTCTGTAATTGTGGTATGAATTTCTTAAGTCTGGGAATTAACTATTAATTTGAATTTATCTGTCCCCCAAAACTATCAAATTTAAGGCATTCATGTATAAGAAATGTGAAACATGAATGTCTTTCAAATTTCGATTTCTAATTTATTTCCATTTACTCATTTAGCGTTAGTTTAGGGTGGTGCCCGTGACAGGGGTGGGAATTCTCGGTACAACAGATGAAACCCGGAGGAGAGAATTGAAGCAGGGGTGGATTTAGAAAATATGGGGCCCTAGGCAAAGACAGGCAAGGGGCCCTTTAAATTGAGAAGACAACTCATGATAATACAGAACTATTATAGAGATACAGAAATTTTTATAGAATAGACATTTACTAAATTTTTACTGCCCTTAATGTTTTATATTTTCTAATGTCTAAGGAAAAATAATTCAAGATATCTTTAATCACATTTTGGAGAGTCAAAATGCATTTTGAGATATCTCAAATTACATCATCTGACTTGTCATTTAAAGTTTCACACATCCAGAATTATAATCAAGATTTCAGTTAATACTAACTACTCAAAACTATTTTTAATATCCCAATTATGAAAAATCCCCCTAGGGCTATCCCTGAGCTGTCCTAAAAGTTGCTTGCAGAATTTTGCATGGCTGCAATGGCAGTTGTTGACAAAGTTGTTTCAAAATGCCACAATATAGAATGAACTCAGCATTATGGGATGGGCAGAGAACAACTACTTTGTCAACTCTAAAACCCACTTTATACACATTATATACGTATAATTTAATTATGTTTTTTCATATATTTAAACAATATTTTTTTGTCAAAATTTAGACTTTTGTCATAGAGCAGGACAGATGGACCCAGTATTCAAGACAAGACAGTCAGTAGGAAAGTTCAAAAAATTTATTAATATAAAAAAACAAACTGTAACTAAATAGGAGCTGCTAGGAACTGCGGCTCGCGGATGCTGCAGGAGGGGGATGGGGCGCCGCCCATTCTCTCACTCCATGGGGGAAACACAGGTAAGTGACTACGATCATCTGACAGAGATGATAATCTCAATGAGTCACCTGGTTTAACAGTTTAGTCCATCACCCATGAAGGGGGTGCGATCCAGCCGATGGGATGACTGCTGACACGGCGTGCCTCACCCAGAGTGTCTCCAGGGCTGCAGATCCGGAGGATTTGCAGGAAGCTGATCCAGGCCAGGGATACAGAACAGGAACAGACAGAACAGGCAGGATCAGACAGATGAGACGGGATCCAGGATTCCAGGCATCCTAGAGCTCCCAGGCAGGTTCAGAGTCCAATGAGAGAAGCGTTACCAGGCGGACATGCACTGGAGCAGACAGGATCAGCTGCAGACGGGCAGGCTCAGGGAAAGAGGGTATCAGAGACAGGACGCGGAGCCAAAACTTGAGCAGGACCTTTAAACTGGTCTCCTACTTGGAGCCAGGTTTACTGGGATAAAAACGGAACCTCTCCACGTAAAGAGCCAAAAACCCAGAGGACTCAGCGAAGAGGATCAGTGGACCAGCAGGAGACGAAAATGCAATGTTAGACAGAGTAGGAGGAGGAACCAGCAATGATCACAGCACTGGCAACCAGGATCCAGGACATGAACCTTGCAATCAACAGAACTGAAAAGAAAAGAACATCTAACATCTGGCCCTGATAGCTGGAACTGAGCCCAATATAAGGAAATCTAGCAGGTAAATGAGATGAATGATAATGAAGAGCTAGAAAGAGGGAAGCAGGTGAAAGGCATGAGTAATTAAGCCCAGCTACCACAGCAGATCATGACATTTTTTTCTTCAATAGCTTCTCTTCTCTGCTCCTCTTATCCCTTCACCAGTGTTGCCAACTCCCCAGAAAGAAAGGACGCTATTAGCTGTCCTAAAGGCGCCATGAGGTGCTAGATAATGCCTGTGGTCCAGTCAGTGGTAAATAGCGTAGTTTCACTGACCTGTTAGAATAGTTTTAACTCATGTATTGCCAGCATAGCCTAGCTTACTTAAAATTAGCCAATAGAAGCAATACTGATGTTCTGATAAAAAAGTCTATTTTATAAAATAAATACTCTAAGTGCATATTTGAAAGATGAGTAAAATTATTATACTTTATATAGGCTTATTTAATTTTCAGGCTAATTCTAATATATTTGAACATTTTGAAAGATATTGAAAATTATTTCAGATGTTTCAATTTAATTAATTGAGTGTGAATAAAAAAAATACTTGACTTGAAAGGATTAAAATATTCATTTGCTATATTTTTAGAGGTTTTGTTCAAAATCTTAATAGATGAATTGCCAAAAGATTCTCCAAAGTATTAAGTGTCCTACCATGACTTTGAAGCTGATCCCATTGGGAAATGTGTCCCTAACTATGTAGGGGCAGTAAATAGCCATGCCAGTCTTCAGACTGAGTGCAGTTCTACTGTAAGGTGCCTTGGTCAAGGTCAATGATCAGCATACTTGACATGTAACAACCATACTATGCATAGGGCTTTAGGTTAATAGAAAATATTAATTAGGCTATGTATATAAAAAAAAAATAATCCACCATCCCCCTTCTTTTTTTTTTTTTTTTTACAACTCAACTGCTGTGTGTATCTATGTCATGAATGATTCAGTGGTTTAGATGTACTTCTTCATCTCGCAACTGAGTTAAGCTAAGCTAGGACTTCAAAGAACAACTTAGAACAGTTTAATTAAGGGCTTGCTCACATTGAAACAAACAAATAAAGATTATAGTC
>NW_015151198.1:134979-136714 GCF_000732505.1 Cyprinodon variegatus
GTTCCAGTAATTTACCATGTGCTTGTGTCTTTAAATAAACTCTTTGGACTTTTACCCGTGTCTCCGTGAGTGTTCTGCATCTTGGGCTTAACTCTAAGAAACCCCATCATGACAGAATGTACATAGACATTAGCAAACTTGTCAAACTTCCCTAAATCAACCACAAATGAAGTTTTGTACTTCTGCCCATTTGAGAAAAACAAAAACAGAACAAATGCAGAGGTGTTTTGGTTCTTACTATTTTAAGCACCCTGAATGGACCCATCCCAGGTTTCAAGAAATAATAGATTAGCAAGGTTGCCAAGCTTCATGCTTTAAGTGAGTCAGTCATGCAGTTTGACCCATTTTCTTGCACAACATTTCTCATGCACATTCTCACATTCAATACACATTAAATAAAATATTTGCCAAAATTTGAGTAACTTTGACTGACCAGATAACCAATCCCAGTCCAATCCATCACCTTTTGTGCCTAAATCTAACCAACTATGCAAGGCACCATGCAATTTAATCTATTCGGAAGCAACCTAAGGTTGGTCTTGGCGTCGAACTATCACACACAAAAGCTCCGACATTTAAAACCCAGTAGTTAAAGTTCTCAGTCAATTAGAAAATAAGAGCAAAACATAAATAAATCTTTGGTTCTGAAAAATATTAAACAGAAGCTGTAATTAAAAAAATTTAAATTAAATTAAAAATGGAACTAAAATAGCTACAGTAATCAGAATAAGAGTGTACAGGTCTTTGCAAGCAGACATCTGCCAGTCGAAGGTTTGTCAGTGTGACCTACAGGGAGACCCTACAGAAAAGGACTAGGGACACTGATGAAAAAAAAAAAAAGGAATTAACTAATTTTTTTTTTATTATTTAAGTTTAATATGGTTTAATATGGGACTTTTTTTCTCAGAATTATGTCTTTTTTCTCAGAATTCTGACTTTAATCTCAGAATTTTGGATCTTAATGTAGATGGATACCATGAATGAAGAGATGTGGGAGCACTCAGCTTCACTCACAAAGATGTGAGTTGTTTGGGAGGGCCAGTAACACTGGTGGAAAATACTGATTTAGACGACTTTTTACGTATTCAGGGGTCCCCAAAGACCGAAGATGCTCCCTTATTAATTGGAAAAACAGAAAGTGAATAAAACAACAGAGCTAGTCTCTAAAACAGACACAGCTACAGCTTGATGCTAACATGTTTGTTAGATTAAGTCGATGCAGATTGTCAACTTAATAGACAGCAGAGGCAGTGGTTTAACAACAGAAGCTACAGTTTATAATTTAAAATGGTTTACTTTCACTGTGTTTTACATTTGACTGTTAAGACCTGGAGCTAAGATGGCTAGCCGGCTAGCGTCCTAATATCAGCTGCTTGGGCTGATATTCATAGGACAATAGCTAGCATACCGAGAGTTATTTAATAAACATTAAATTAATGTGAAGATGGTAGGATGCAGTCACAGCTCACTAAAACAATGTGGTGCTTTTTTCAAAACATGATCGTCAGAACCCACTATAGCTTTGAACTGTGACCACAGGGTGATGTGATGACGTTCGCACAGCCAGTGGGAATGCAGAATCGATGTGATCAATGGGTGGATGGATGGAAAGAAACAGGCAATTGTAGAGATAAAAAAATGACATGATCCCTTTGCTATGATTTACAATGTTGATGTTTGTTCTACCTGTAACCTTTTTACCTTAAATGGACTGTATGTCATAATCTCTTTTTAC
>NW_015151198.1:138264-140336 GCF_000732505.1 Cyprinodon variegatus
GCCCAAAGAGCTTGTCCAAAAACCCATGTTTGTCATTGACTGCTGGAGGGAGGTCATCTATCCACATCTTTAAGTTGCTCTCAGACCTGCAACCAACACCAAGAAAGGTCTGCCAACTGCAGAAATGTGAAGGGGATTTGCCACCCATGCAAAAACAAGAGTGAAGCTATCTCAAAAGATTCATCAGAGGACTGGATGACATTAAAATTCAGACGTTTATGCGATTCTGCAGTGGATCAGATCTTATAGTAACAAATAGCATTTATGTGGAATTTCAAGATATGAAAGATTTCACAAGATGACCAATGGGACACACATGTGGGAGCATTCTACAAACAGCTGACAGCTATGAAAACTTCCCTGACTTCTGTTCTAAATTTAACGCAGTTCTTGAGAGCAATGTGTGGGTAATGGACTAGACTCTTAACTCTCCACTACATTCTAACTACTTATGCAGACTACAGCAGGGCTGCAAAAAGATATAGATTATACATTTTGAGTTTTCGCTAAAATATTCCTGTTTCTTTTATTATGCCTATTTTCAGATCCTATAATTGAAATTGTCAAGTACGAATGACTACGATGTTTATTACTATAACAGGAGATGTTTTCACCACATCCAAGTTCTCCAGCTGTATGCTAGAAAATAGGCAACAAAAAGAAAAATTATTACTAGAGATTTATAAATCAGTATGAAATTTTTACTTTGTTTTCCTAAATATTTCACATTTTTTGTGACAATTTGGAACAATCAGACTCTTGTAAGTAAGGAGTAAGAATAATTAATCCAGGTTTAGTTTTCTTTACAGCTTGTACAATTGTTAGTTAAGGTAAGTTGAGGTATCAGACTTCTTTTATTGCATTTGAACATAAATGACAATTGAAAATTACAAAAAATGTGTCTATGGCTTTTCCAGGATTGTCTAAAAATCTCATTGATTCTTAGCATATATATGTTTCATACACATATCAGGTTTAATAAGTTCTTGTGATGATTTTACTGACCCTTATGTTATAAATGGAAACTTTACAAGGGAGTGAGCTAATCGTGAGCTCTGATATTTGCTCCAAATTCGGTACGCAGGCAGAATCCAGCAGAAGTCAGAGGGCAGGTCAGGCAAACAGATCAGAATGGGGACAGGAAGGCAAAACGGGTCAGGATCAGGCAATCAGAAACATTCAGGTACGCTAGAGAACTCTCTCCAAAGGCTCGGAAATAATCTCGACCTGACAACTGATTGAAGACTGGGTAAAAAGAGGCTGAATCAGATGGATCAGATGAATGGTAATGAGAACTAGGTGGAGGCAGGTAAATTAAATTAGTAATCAGGCCAGTCATTAGCGCCAAGATCATGATATAAGTGCTCACTATCCAAAAAGAAAAACAATAAAACTTTTATAAAAGTCTGTGAATTAATACAGAAATCCAATGGAAACATAAAACAGATTCAAATGTTGAACTAAACCAATGAAACCATTATTAACTATGGAAAAATAAACAATGAACACTAAACAAAAACATCTATAAAAGGTGGAGTAAGAGCCATTTTCTTTGGCAAGGAACCTTCTCCCTCCCTCACAATCTGCAGCGAGCTGAAGCCACCTTTTCAAACTCCCCTCGACTCTCAGCAACTACACCAACAATAGTGTTTCTGTGTACTGCACCTATGAAAATCAGAATGTGACTAAATAAAACATTAATAATTATTACCTCCCCAAAGGAGGTAATATAATGACAGTGTTATTTCCTTCCATCCATTTGCGTCCTAGCAGAATAACTCAAAAAGCAGATGTGGATTACATTTTTAGGGAACGTTAATAAATGAATTGATAAATAAGTGGATGTTGCTAACAATAAGAACAAGTTTAATTTTTACTACTGATCTGAATAAGCCTTTGGATCCAGTAAGAATTTTAAGGATTCTGTATCATTGCTTTGATAAAACAGATCAAGTAAGAGTACCTACAAAAACACATCCCTAAGTATTGTTTGGGCCCTCCGACTGGCCCTGTGAAAAAAATAAATAAATAAATAAATAAATATATATATATATATATATATATATATATAT
>NW_015151198.1:141798-157447 GCF_000732505.1 Cyprinodon variegatus
TATATATATATATATATATATATATATATATATATATGAAATTGTCCTCAGATCTTGTTACACTAATTTAAGCTTTTTTTAATTCAAAATGTCAGGAATAGCATTGAGTTTTTTTAAATTTTATATTGTAGCCCGTCAAAACCTCGAACTCAAGGCTATTCCTGACATTTTGAATTGAAAAAGCTTCATGGGTGGGAAATGGAATATTTGCCTCATCTTAGAAAGTAGTAGTAGTAGTAGCCTACTAGTTTTTGTTTTTCTTGCATCAGTTTTTGTAATACATTCGTTTTACGTAGATTAAATGTTGTGTTTCAGAATCCAAGGTGATCCAGAAGATCCAAAGATTTTAGATGATCGAAGATCTACTATCTTCATAGTGTGGTTTTTATTACCTGTATTTCAAAATAAAGGTATGAAACCCATGCTTAAAGCTATAGCTTTCTTCCGGAGCGTCTCTAGTTTGATCATTTGAGACAGAAACTATGATAAAGCAACATTTCCGAAGCACGTGAATGCAGCACATGGAAGACCGTATTGCGGCAGTTCGCTGTTGCTAGGCAACGGCTTGTTTGTAGCTGGTTTAGTCCGTCCTGTTTTGGAAATATAACTTTGGCCTGAAACTTTTAGGATATTAACTATTAATTACTTTTCTCTGAACTTTTCGTGAGTGGGTGTTAGTTATTTCTGGTTGTTAGAAGTTAGTTGTTAACTTTTTTACCCATGGATGATGAAACGCAAAACATTCTTCAGCTGGAGCTGAAAGCTGTTATCGGCTTCAACGGTACGTTTTCCTAAATAACGAAAACATGAAGATGAAATATTGTTATTAATTATTTATTAGATGAATATATATAATTAATGAAGTGCCTATACTGATTTTAATTTCTATAAAAAGTGTGTAGATCTGAACAAAATGCTCATTGATTCTGTTTAATTCAGTAAAATTCATTTTAGCTTCAATAATTTTCGAAGGTATCAAATTAAGCAATTCCTAAACTTTGAATTTTTGAAAGAAAAAAATTGGAACAAAAGCACAATAAATAAAAAAAAGAACATTTATTTGCTTATAAATATCTAAACAAAACAAAAAATACATGACATTATATATGTTGAAACGCTATATCTTCATAAAAGTATGTTGTAATGTATTTTTGTAGAGGTGAGAAAGCACTCATCAAACTGTAAACTATGAACTTAAGTATATATATATATATATATATACATATATACATGTATATATATATTACTCTTATTATTTTTTTATACGTATATATGATTTAATTTAACTAAGGGATAGCAGAGTAACCCACACTGGATGAGATGTGAGTTTGTTTGAAGGTGTGACAGTTTGATGGCGTCAGTGAAAAGAAAGCTTTAAAGACAGTAAACTGCAAAACAAAAAAAAAATTCTCACCCCAGTCTTGAATAAGACCAAAACACACTAGAATCATCCTTAGGTACTTTTAGAGACATTAAGACGTAACTAAAACAGTCTGTTAAGTCATTAATTCTAGTGACAAAGTTGCTACATTTACAGCAGTGTTGATTATAGTAAAGACTGATTTAGCAGCAGAACAGCAATACAATGTTGCCTGGGTGTCTGTGAGAAGTGAAATGATACCGAGGGAGGATAAGGCGGAAGCTCGTCTGCCCCTGAACCATTATGGTGCCCATCCCTACCTGTGACACCATCTTGGAGGGAGGCAGCTTGGCTGCTGCCGTCAAAAACTTAGGTGTCAAAGTTGGACCTGTTTTCAGTGTTTAGTCCTGTTTCTTTCCTACATATAGCTATGGATTCAGCTTTTACTGTGATCTACTGTATGTTTCCCTTTCCCTCCCCTTTGACATGAAAACTGGCTCAGAGCTTATCTGCTCAGCTGGTTCATTCCTAGACATAGCTACTGTGGATCTATTTCACCGTTTCCTTTTTTTTAAATTAAAGTATTTATGGTCTCTCTTGAGATTACATATGGTGTGAATTGGCACAATATTAATAAATTAAGTAAAATTCTAATCTGAAAAATGATGGACTCTTAACCAATCCCAAAAAAAACTTGATTAATGCAGAAATAAGACACATTAAATGGTGCACTTAATTATCGGTCAGGAATATGTACAGTGTAAGTTCGTGTGAGATCGACACATTAAAAAAAAATTACGAATCTTCCATTTTGTTATTCATAGTTCGAAAGAAAAAAGTCTTCCTCCTGCTAAATGATTGAAGACATATTTTGGATTTACAGGCCGACGCTTAAACTTGAAGCCGAGCCTGATTTTGATGCTTTCGTTATTTAAAACACCCTTTAGCATCTCACTCTCTGCTTTTAAGATAAATTGATTGGGGCAGCAAGACCGGGCTAGAAGGAAGTTGTCTTAAATGTCATCCTCATGTAAAATGTTTTTTGTATAGTGAGGGGAACACAAAGTGCAAAGTGGAATTGCAGCTTTTTTGAGACCTCTCACTGCACTGCATAAACTCTGGTCTCATTTCTAAGGGGATCTCAGTTACTGTCTCAACATGAGGATTCTCTCTTCCTTTAACAGTCAGGAGCACCAAAATACACTATAAAACTATTTATGTGATATAGTGACGGACAATAATGTGCACCTGGTGGGAGACATATACCATTTTCAGTAGAGATTAGGGTTGCAACTAATGATTATTCTTTTGGTTGATTAATCTGTCAGTTTTTTACTAATCATTGGATGGCACAAGGTTTTTTAAAGAAGGTTTTTTACAGAATTGAAACCAGGTTAAACTAAAACTGTGCCACTTGAGGAGTTCTGGGTAGAACATATTGAAGGACAGACAAAAAAAAGGTTTTTCATCTTGAATGTAAAATGTTTGCTTTTTTAGAAATAATTTAGTTTTAATACTTCTCTGAGTGGGTTGCTCTTTCAGCTAATGGTATGTTTGCTAAATTAGTGGAAAATAATTTCAATTATCGATTAATGACTATGAATTGTTGTAGACCTACTGATAAATGTGGACGCAACCTAATTCAAGTCTCAACAGAAAGTTCTCCTTTTATATCAAAGATTTGAAAGAAATTTTGTTTTATATTATATTATTAATTATAAATATATTCTAGTAGTTGAATATTTTAGCTTATTTTAATTGATAATAAAACACTTTGGACATTCGGCTCTATAACCTGCAAAGAGACCTGATGTAAAATATTAATATGTTATAATAAGTTAGAAAAATATCTTATAGTTTCAAGAATGTATATGTAATGTAAATGTAATGATGCCTAACTTTCATGGTAGTTGTCCTTCTGTCATGCATTTTGTCAGGATGTGTTCCCTCTGGCTTGAGACTTCATCCAGACAAGAAGCATCTGATCTATCCTCTTGGAAATATTGTAATGCTGAAGGGAATAGAGGACGGCAAGCAGGAGTTTCTGCGACACTCCGACAACGTCTCCTGCATTTCCGTCTCCAAAAGTGGATCCTACATTGCCTCTGGCCACATCAGCCTTAGAGGCTTTAAGGTATTATATTAACAACACCTTTTCGTTGTTGAGTGTTTAATGGTCTCCAATTACAGATCCACCTGTTTCTAGGCACCAGTGATTATCTGGAATTTTGCAGAGAGAACAATCTATGCCGAGCTGTTTTTCCACACAGCTAAGGTGGAAGGGGTTGCCTTCTCTCCCAGTGACAAGTACCTGGTTTCTCTTGGGGGCATAGATAATAACAGGTAAACTGCAAGGCTTTAAAATATACAGAGCCCTAATAAATCTGGCACTCACAGGGACAGAACATGTGATCAACAGTACATACCCAGTGTTGACTATGCCTTGTCTTAGCATCGTCTTATGGAACCTTGAGACCAAAGAATACATCTGTGGAAGCCCAGCCTCAGCCTGTAGTGCCGGTTTCTGCCTCACCGTTAGATACTCCAACTCCGATGATAACATCTTCACTTCGGCCGGCAGGTTTGTTCAAAACGTCTATCTCTAATTCTGTAAAATGATTCGTAAAAAGAAGGGTTTCTGTCCGCAATTGTAACAACATTTGGACTTTCTAGTCTGTTTCAGTGTGCCATTAAAAGAAACAAAATCTCATTAATTTGGTCTTTATGTTTAGTGCATCCAAAAGTTCGGATCGGAGCTAGAGCCATCTTTACCTAAAATTCAATATAGCTGGGTTAGGGTTAGTGTTAGCATGTAAAGTCTAGTAAAATCATAGAAGTAAGAGAATATAATGTTCATCTTCTTTTAGTAAATCTGTTCTTTGTATGTTTTGAAGTACAAACAGCAAAAACCCCAATGTTATTTCCTTATTATGCAAGCAGCAGTTAGCCTGCCCGGACTGGTTTAGAACAGGAACAAGGTCAGTCTAGGTTTAAAGTCATTCCCAAGTCCATGTCTGAGATACATCAAGGTACCTTAAGATACCTTGAGATAAAGGAATGACTAAGTTGGCTACAGGTGCTCGTAAGGAAAACCTCCTCGTTATCTGGCCACTCTCAGTCAGAAATTCTGAAGTATTTTGGCCATTCAGCATCAGGCAGCCAGCTTCATGACCAATCCCTCCTCCATAGACTGCTGAGATGTTAGCCTCACAGGAAGGGACGTATTTTGGCGTGTTATCCAATCAGGGCTCAATTTTCTCAGTGCTCAATAGAAAGAGGCTCAAACCTCAACTAAGATTTCTCATAGAGACTGACAGACAGTGTCCTGCTGCTCCAAAGCAGAGGGAAGATTGCATCTGAGAAAGGCATAAAAAGCTGATTAATGCAGTTTAATGAATACATTGATGAAGTTTGAGAATGCATATTTAATAATAATTTTTCCGAAATCTACAGGGGTGGTTTAGCCTCTATAGTATTCAATGACAAATGATCTGGTCCTATATTAAGTGATGGTCTGCTCTCCCTAGTGGTGTGCAGAACTTTTGTTATTGGGTAGCTACGTAGTTTGTAGTTTTATTTAAAGAGGTTTTCTAATGATACTGCTACCTGTGGCTAAAAATCAGAACTGCAGCACTCTTCAGATTGTTCTTGTAGCTTCGGCTGGTACTTGATAGGGTTATGAAATACCTTGTCTTTTCACCCAACAAAGTTTGACTTATTGCTATCTTTTGGCAGTGGAACACTGCGAGTCTGGCAGTTGGACGTTGCCAGGAGAAAGATAATACCCACTGAGTGCAAAACAGGCAAGCTGACCAGGATTGTGAAATGTATAGAGGTGTGTTTACATTCTTTGTTAATCATGGCTCTATAAGGATTCCTTCACCTCCGTTTGTCTTAGATGTGCAATACACCTTGTATTGTAAGTTCAGAGGCTGCTCTGTGTTACAGATTTCAGAAGACGATCGCTATATGTTCTGTGGCACTACAAGTGGAGACATATTGAAAATCAACATGGCGACCAAGATCCTGAATCAACATGGTCCGATTAAAGCAAAGTACAACATGGTAAGGCGTCACAACCAGAGTCCCTTCATATTATGCTACCAATCAGATGCCCACCATAGATCTAGCATGGAAACAAGCCGCTCCATTCACTCTAAACTCTTTTGGTATGAATGCAGCATCACTGGATGTGGTCTCTTTCATCCTGTTCATTACTGGATGAACTGATTAATCCAGGTGTGTCTGGCCATGGTTACTGAGGTCGGGCACACCTGGATTAATCAGTTCATCCAGTAGAAAAGTACAGGAAACAAAACAGCTGCCTAAAGTTTGGGAAGTAGTAGAGTTGTGCTTAGAGCCAATTGTCTCTGTAAAGAGCTTAGAGATAGAAGATGAGATGTGATGTAAAATGGCGATATATAAACAAACTGCTTTGATATTAAATTGAAATCTCTGGCTAATTCTCCTTCCCTGTCCTTCGGGGAAATGATTTTAACATATGTATTTTTGCTTTATAACAACAGTTAAATGTTTTAAAATGTTCTCCCTCACCTGTCCCCTCTGCATGATGCTTTTTGTTATTTTTTGTTTTCTTTCACATTATACATTGTGTTGTCTTTTTAGGGTGTCAATGTTCTCAAGATGGAATCCGGAAAACTGCTTGTGGGTTCTGGTTCTGGCATCTTGGCTCTGTGCTCCAGTGATGACTTAAAAACCATCAGGTTAGTTTTATGTGACATTGTTTGGATCATCCTATTTTCAGTAGAGGGACATTTTACTGTGAATTCTGCTAATTTCACATTCCGTTCAAATGACTTTCCTTTCCTACCTCCCTCTCTTCTGATAGGCAAGTCCAGCTGGAGAAGGGGGTGACCTCAATCGATGGCAGCAAAGAGGGGAAGCTGCTCTTTGTTGGCACAGAGGGGGCTCAGATGTACCGCCTCAATTTTGATGATTTGGAGGCTGAGCTCATTTCCACCGGCCATGTGGGTGCCGTCAACGACATAGCCATTCCTCTGTAAGTTTTAATCAGGCAGGAAATCAGAAAAACATCACTGATCACACCTTTGTTAACTCAAATGGATGTATTTATGAACTTAAATACAGTCTATCATGTGCAGGACAACCTTTCTGTCTGAGTTAGCTCAAACCAAAAGCAGAAATTTGGCAGAACTTCTGCTTCGCTGCTGCTTTTCTGTCCTTGTAAAGATTTTCAGCGAGAGATTTAGAGGGAATCAGCGGTGTATCAGACAGCAGGCTCTACTTCTTGCGTTGGATTGTCTCAAAATTACATTTAGGCTACGTTCACACTACAGCGTTGAGTGAACCTAATCCAATTTTTTTGCCCATATGCGACCCAGGCCAGTTGGCTATGTGGTCCTGATTCCGATACCAATCTGATCTTTTCAAATGCGACCTGTGTGTGAATTATTATCATTAATACCCGACAAAGGTCACTATTATGCGTCTTGCTACGCAGAAGCGGAAAGAAAAACAACAACCATGGCAGATGATGATGTGGAGAGCAGTATTTATGTTTAACCATATTGAAAAGATTGAGGTTTTATGGTTGGAAAAGGACGCTAGATGCGCGCCGGCACTACCATCCATGTTTACTTCCAGAAAAAAAGAGCATGCTGGCCTGTGACGTCATTGCGTCCTCTACTGCACATGCGGGACACTTGTGTTGTATGACTGCAGTTCACACAGGAAATCACATACAAGTCAAATATATTTGGAAATACATTTAGGGCATCAAGGCCTGCAGTGTGAACGTAGCCTTAGACTGAAACAGATCCTCTTCCCAATTTCAGACACAGCAGCCATTTGACATCAGGTTTTAAAGGGGCAGTTCTTCCTGTAGGAGAATTCATAAAACCTCAACTGGCTGCAGGTTTTATATATTGTATATTTGTATACACAGAGTCTATACAAAACGAAATTTTCGTTTTGTACCTTTACATTTCGTTTCATGACCTTTCCGTTTCTTAAAGTGCAGCAGTGATCAGATGTAAACAGTGTGGGAGAAAAAAATATGGTGCAAAAAACGCATTGATATGGAAGTTCAGAGCATTAAATATATATGGTGCAAAGATGCAGTGTTTTAGTTTGGTGTTATCAGTGTGAGGCAGAGTCTGTGACATGATTTAGGGTTTTCTCAACAGTGCAGCTGTCTGATGGTAGCGGGGAAGAAGCTGTTTGGGAATCCGCTGGACTTACTTATGGTCACTTGAATATTTGTATTTTAGTAGCGAGTCTTATTTTGTAAGCTTTTGAAAAGTTCACTTATTAAATTAAACTAAAACAGATACAGATATAGACATCTGTAAGCAATTTTAAAAACAGTTCTTGTCTTTTGGATTGGACACTTCATTCATGGCGTTTTGTTTTGGTTGTTTTCTTATTAAAAGGTTTGTCGTAACGGTAAGGAAATGTTTCGTCTCATAAATATCAGGTTTTTCAATTTTATAACTTTGACTAACATGATTCACTGTAAAGTAATCAAAGACAAAGTTTTCACATGGAAGTTTAAAGAAAATGCAATTCAGAAATTAAACTTTAAGAAATATCTTATTAGAAAAAAGGCTTTGAGAGTTACTTTGCTGTTTTCTCAGATTAAGATTTTTTTAGGGAAATATAAAACTTTAAACTAAAATTGTTTAAAAAATAGAGTTTCGGAAAATAAAATCTCATTTAAAATTTCTGATGAAAAATAAGATCTGAGAAAGTTACTTTCAAAACATTTTTTTAATAGGGAGATCTTCAAAGTTTCATTTCTGAATCACTTTTTTTTATTATGGGCAAATTTCTTCAGCAATACCTAAATCATTTAGTCTGCTCATTAGAGGCTGACCTACTGATGCAACATCAATCATCAATGTTTGCTTTCTAGTGGCACCTCTGAGTTGTTTGCAACTTGTTCTGTGGAAGACATCAGAGTGTGGCGCGTAGGAATGCCGACAGAACTGCTGCGCATCAAGGTGCCCAACATGATCTGCAACTGCCTGGATTTCATGACTGATGGAAACAGCATCATCAGTGGTGAGATTTATGTTGTCCATGTACAGTGTCTGCAAACTATTTTCTTTCAAGCATTTTATTTCATTACACTGTCACAAGCACAGAGCAACAAAATTAACGTCCTGCATTTAACCCCTGACCTCCGGGAGCAGTGGGCCATTGTGCAGAGCACTGGGAGCAGTGTGGGGTTAGGTGTCTTGCTCAGGGACCCAGAGTCTGTGGGAGTGGGGCTTGAACTCAGAACCTCAGGATTCCAAGCGCAAAGCCCTAAGCACTAGTCTGCCACTCCCTAAAGCAGGCGTTAGTTTATCCACATTTGCAGCTCCATCCCCCCAGCTGGGATACAAACCCAGGCTTCCTGTTTGCAGGATGGGTGACTCACCACCTGAGCTACCCAGCTGCAGTTTTGAGTCACATTAGAACCAGAAACTGCACCAGATGTTGCTGGCAACCACAGGTTTCTATATTATTGTGAAGGAAATGCAAGATTATCAATGCTGTTAACTTTTAGCCACTCATGATGTTCTACATGTACTGTAGGTCCTTGTATGTTGAGGTTTGAAACCAAACCTGAAAAACACTAAAGTATGGAATACAAATTGTTATTAAAAACATAAAAATTATTTCTGACCCTTACAACGTTGTAAGCACAATTTTATTTCATTTTAGCATGGAATGATGGTAAGATCCGGGTCTTTGGACCAAAAAGTGGGAGGCTGATGCTCACCATTAACAATGCTCACAAAATGGGTGGAACGGCCATCGCTGGCACCAGAGACTGTAAGAAGATTGTCAGCGGAGGAGGAGATGGGGAGGTCAGTATATTCTAATGTTCATTTTCCAAGCTTCTTTACAGGAATCCATAAAGAGTTGAACCTTTTGGCCTAAATATGTTGTCATTTTCTTATTTATTTAAAATTTGCCATTCATAATATGTTAAAAATTCATAGTAACCTACAAAATTGTTACTGGAAAATGTGTCTTCTATGGTTCCTCTATGTGAGCTTCTTACAAAATGCTAAAATAAGGATTATATTTTTAAAGCCTTTATTAACATAAAAGATTAAGAATGGGGGAAGGTGATTAATACGTTTAATTCTCTTCCCATTTATAGGTGTGTGTTTGGGAACTTCTGCCTCACACCCACCGCCTTCTGGCGATCATGAAAAAGCACGAAGCCCTTGTGTCCTGCATCAAAATCAGGAGTGATGACAAAGAGTGCGTCACAGCCAGTGCTGGTGGCACCTGCATCATCTGGGACTTAGAGTGAGTAGCCCATCTGGACCAGACTTCCCAACTGGAAGGAATACAGACTAAAACACTTCATCTCTAAATATTTTTTATCAGTATTGACAAGGAAACAGTCGCAAAAATATAAAAAAATGAAAATTTTCCTTTCATTCGTGTTTGATAATCCAGTCTGGGACTAGATGTGTGTGACCTACTGTGAAGGAGACAGCGAGACAAGCTTTTCTTAATGGAAATTCTCCTAGCTGTTTTAACATCACACCTCCAGCACACACATCAGCAGGCCATAGCTGTAGCCATAGCACTAGTGCCATGCTCAACGCCTGACTTTTCTGATGTACTGCTGTCCTCTTTCGCTTTCCTTCTGAGCTAGCATCGGCAAGCCACTGCCTCGTACCTGCCATGGTGTTCTCTGTCCAGCAGCCTCCTGCAGGAGGTGGTGGTATTCTCCATACTTGTTCAGTCTCTGTTGAACCTGTGGATGCTGTTGGCTTCTTTCTGCTTTTAAAATTGAAGAAAAGCACTGCAAGTCACTCAGTGGAATCCATGTCCACCTTGTTGATGTGAAACAACAACCAGCAATCATGATGAAGTACTGGAGCCTTTAGCCTAGCATACAAATTGCTTTCTAGCCAGGTGAATTTCAAGGTGAGCAATAGCAAAAGAAATATTCAGTGTTCGTTTTGGGTGTGAAGGCACCATCACACAGAAGGTTTGATTCTGCTTAGATCAGGTGAGGAGTCATTATTCTGCTTTATTTGATCATGGAGTTTAATTCAAACACCTCTGCATTCTTTAGAGACAGACCTAAATAGAACACCACTCTCTATTTCATAATCTTCTATCCATTATAAAGTATCCACGCCCCTGCCTTGACTCACATACAGTATGAGCTTCAGTGACATCTAATGAATCCATAGGGTGCAATATGACGGTGGTTCAACCTTTGAAGGGTAGAGCAGCTTCAACTCTTCTGGGAAGGCTGTTCATAAGGTTTAGAAGTGTTTATGGGAAATTTAATCATTCCTCTATAAATGCATTTCTGTGGTCACACAGGGATGAGAAGGTCTGGCTCTCAATCTCTGCTCTAATCCATCCAAAATGTGTTCTATTGGTTCAAGGTCAAGACTCTGTTGCAGGCCTGTCAAATTCATCCATACCAGGCTCTGCAGTGATGCACAGTCATTTTGGAATTGGGTGGGTTCAGCCCCAAACTGTTACTACATAGTAGGGAGCATTTAAACATCTAAAACTATCTATTCAAAGTTCCTTTCACTGGACCTAAGGGGCCAAGCATAGCTCCTGAAAAACAACCCCCAACCATACCGGTAATCCCCCCTTCACCAAACTTTACACTTGGCACAGACCTGTCCATCAAATTTCCAGATGGAGAAGCTGTGTTCATACTTTAAACTCTCCACCTCTCTTCTGTGTCTCCTCATTCAGATGTTTTGATAGCCTTCAAAGTGTGATTGCCAGCACTTTCTTCAAGACCGTGTGCTACCATCCAGATGAGCACCAGATTGTCACCAGTGGAACTGACAAAAAGGTGTGTTCTCGTTATTAGCTCTTTTTAAATACCGCAGAGTTTTTCACATCACAGCTGCAATCTTGATATATATTCTCTATTGGGTTTTATGTGATAACAAAAACCAGCATCTGAAGTGTATCACTTCAAATCTTGGTATGTCTCCATCACTTTTGACATGTAAAAACTGGACTTATCCTTCATTCTCCTCTACCAAACAGCCTGAGTTTGGTCAGATTAAGTAAAAAATATTCTATATATTGTATATGTATATATATATATATATATATATATATATATATATATATATATAAACATATTGTAACATAAGAAATACATTTTATTTTGATACGGTTAGTTCTGTAATCCAAGCAGCTCTGCAGGAATGGTTATTTTCAGTACTGCCTTTCTACTGAACATCCCCATGCATGATTCAATTCAATTTATTCAATTCAGTTATACCTTATCAATCTCAAAGGGAAATGCAATGTTGCAGTAACTCACAGGGTTTTAGGTTTTTTTCAAGGAATACTCTGACTCAATAGAGTCTGATGAAAAGGAAGCCCCCTGTGGTCCATGATCTTCCCTTTTTTGAGACTTCCTCTGTGAAATAATCTCCAAAGGAGTTCCTAGAACAGAGCTGGCCTTCTTTGTCAGCTTGTTGAGCTGAGCCAGTGTTCATGTCAAAAGGAATGAAAGAGAGCACATCCAGTAAAAGCTGAACCCATATTTATGTTTAAACAGGACAAGGCCCTCAAAACCCATCATCTAAAATGGAAAATGTTGATGGCAGCAGCCAGCTAATGCCTCCCTATCAAGACAGTGTCATGGCTAAACAGAATCTTAGGCCAGGTGAAGCTGCTATGACAAAAGACTAGAAGTTGAACTAAAGAATGAGAAAAATGGTCCCCATGTCCTCCAGCAGCCTGAGCCTATAGTAGCATAACTATAGAGACAGTTATGGTGCTTGACACAACTATAGACATAAGGAACAATTATATTTCTGATATCTGAAGGAGCTTGGTTGTTTTTGGCTTTGTATGCAGAGATGTCAAGTAAAAAAGTACAAATACTTTGTTTACTTCCTTAAGTAGAAATTTTGGCTAGCCTTTACTGGAGTAATTATGGAGTAATTGTATTTTCCTTACACTTTGTTTGCAGTTATCTCTACTTTCTACTCTTTGCACGTTAGTTTAACTTTATTTAAGCTCTTTTTTTCATTATAGCCATTGATATTTTTTTTTAAATCAAAATAATTTATTTTATCCAGACAGTTAATTTCTTTGTGGTTGATCTCGCTGCTGCACCAACTTGTTATTCGCCACATACCAAAATAAATAGTTTTTCAAGATGACGCAAAATAAAAATTGACACTATTGCCATTAGTTATAAAACTAAGAAAATGAAGTATAAGGAAGTTATTATCAAGAATTGTAGAAAAACCTTTCTTTAATATGGTAGTGCACTAAAGCATCTGTCCTTGACATTTTTCCTGCATTTCTTTTATACTACGGTAAGTAGTTTTAAGAGTTGTACTTTTACACTTTTACTTGGGCAAAGAGCTTAAGTTGATACTTAAAATTCTGCAAAGGTGTTTACTTCTACTTGAGTCCTAAACATTAATACTTTTGACACCAGTTTATATTTGAAAAGGAGGATTTAAATTATTTCTCTGGATTTAACAGGGAACCATTGAAGGGAACCTAAGATAGAAGAAATATTATCTTTTTTTATTTACAGATGTAATTATAGCTGACATGACAACTTAATTTTTTTCTGTTTATTTGATTCTCAGATCACTTACTGGCACGTGTATGATGGCTCCTCCATCAGGGAACGGGAGGGTTCCCAGTCAGGGGCCATCAACAGCTTGGACATCACAAAGGACGGCAACCACTTTGTGACGGGTCTGTTTCTATCAGCGTTGCTCTAACATTGTGTCTGCAGTGATAGTTTGGGCGGTCTTAATAAGCCTTTTCTACTGGGTTTATATCCCAACATCAAACATAGTTCTGAGCAAACATTTTTTTTTATTACTATAGATTTCTTCTGGATAGTGAATTGTTTAAATTAGGTTGAATAAAAGAGGCTGATGATAGGCTTTTATGATTGACTCCCTATAAGAGAAGATCTGCAGTTAATTCAAACTTTATTTTTTTTGTTTTTAGAGTTTGAACAGTAAGAACTCAAATTTAAAACAATCCTAAAAAATGCTCAAGATAAGTAGAAACTTCTAAGAGAAACTGAAGGTTGCTTTGAATATCATCCATCTGCTGATGATGCTCATTCTGATTAAAACAGGTTGTGTTCCTATAGCAACACAATCATAATTCCTTATTTATTAAAAAAATTATCAAGATTATTATAGTATGGTTTGTTTTTAATCCTGTATCTCATTCAGCCCATTTCATCTACTCAGAACCCATGTTTTCGCCTCCCTGCTGATCCTGGAAGGCAGTTTTTCAGCTTTTTTAACGCTTTTAAAACATTTCTATCCATCTCTATGACTAGGGGGAGATGACAGGCTCTTGAGAGTGTGGGACTACTTGCAAGGAAGCATAACCCACACAAGTATGCCTCATGCTGCCAGTATTACCTGCACCAGGATCTGCTCGAAAAACTGCATCCTCATCAGTGGCAGCGCCGACGGAGGCATTTGGCTATGGAAGTTCCCTCACCCTCTCGCTTCATCTTAAAAATGGTCAACCAGCATTTTTTTATCGTTATTCGGAAGGAAACTCTTGCAGAACAAATCTTACTGAGTAACAGCTGGATGTATACAGTATTACCTATTGTACATGTTATTGCGTTGAAATGTGTTAATTAGATGAATTTAATTGACCATCTCTGATCAACAGATCCAAATCTGTTCACATCTTTAGTGCAATTGTTTATTTTTAATCTACAATAAAAATGTTTCAAGAAGATGCAAACATTTATTTTTTTCAGTTTTACTCTCTAAAGGTTGTATCCATTCATTCTCTGGTTGCTCTGGGTTCCATTTAAAAGGCTTATCACTATAGAAATATATATTTTCAACTTTACAGGAAACCTTTGTGTTCATCTCTAAAAATAATCTCGAAAAGCACAGACTCCTGAATTGAACATATTTTGGAAGCCCGGCAGTGAAATAGAAAAAAAAAGGTTTAATTTTAGATTCCACTCTTCTATTAAGCAAAGTTATGGTAAATTCTCAAAAAAGGTTGTTCACTAAAGCCAGTGTTTGTTAATTAGTTCAACTTTTGCAGAGTATTTTAAAGACTCACCCCCAGTAGGATATAGGAAAGAAGGACTTAAAAAATCTCAGTGGAGCTGTGTGTTGTTTACAAAGTGTAAAGGTAATTTGGATACTTGTGCATTGTTCTTAATAAAATTAATTAAACTCATTTGGTTACGTATGTTGATTAATAGCAAGTCAGAGAAGTGACTTTTAATGGATAAAATAAAAACTATATTTTTCATTCAAAACCAGGAACCGTTCCTTGCCTTCCTCTTAGCCTTTTACTGATGATGAATTCAGAGACAGTCTCTATCATCTTCAGATATTTTGGAAAAGATTCTCCTGAGTTTGTTGAGTTCCGGTGCGACATTTGTTTTTTCCACAACGGAGAAGAACATTTGGGAAATGATGAGACAAAACCTGGATTGGGTACTGTAAACAGGCGACCTCTCGGCTGGATTTTCAGTGAGAAAATGAATTTGTCAGGCAAAGTGAAGTTGAAGTATCAGCAGGTTTATTCAGCTGCACAGCATTCAGTTTTCATCAAACACACAATCACTGGCTTAAATAGACACAGCTGATGGACTAATTTAAATTAAATAACTACGCACACACATTTAAGGTAATTTTTTTATAAACATTCCCTGATTTAACTTGCACCCAAACACTATAGAAATCCCATGTGCAGAAATGTCCTGTGCCGTGAGTAACGAGGAAACGGGCAGCAATTCCTTTGGGATGGAAGAGGAAAATGGTGACAACGAAGATTGGAAGAGAGTAGGGTCAAAAAATGAGGAAAAGCGGAAAAGGCAGAGATCAATTTAAGGGGAGTCCAGTTCAGAACAGTCAACTGAGGATCAACCTAGAAATTCAACAGGAAACAAACAAAATGAGTACAAAGTCATATTCAAGCTAGTTAATCAGAAAGACTCTTTTGCAGATTGGAATCCGGTTCAGTTAACAAAATCCATAAATAAACTTGTAGGAGAAGTCAGAAGTGCCAGAGTCCTCTATAGTGGAGACCTGTTAATAAACTGCAGAGACTTTAAGAGACTTTAAGAGAGGTTAAGAGTTCAGTGCAGCTTGGTGGAGAACAAAAAGATTAGTAGGGGAGTCATTGGAGGAGTTCCTCTAAAAGTATCTGAAAAAGACATTAAAGAAAACAAAAGTGGTGCAAAATTAAAAGAAAATAAAACGTTAAAAACAACAAGAGGCGTTTTAATAATATAAAACTGTGCACCTGGAGAATAAATAACCAATATCCAGCTAT